>NC_059288.1:4761816-4764316 GCF_017591435.1 Portunus trituberculatus
CTCCTCAGTTTCTCTCTCTCATTGATTCACATTTTTCTTTACTCTTTTGTTCCGGGACCCTGCTCTCTCTCTCTCTCTCTCTCTCTCTCTCTCTGTGCGGTCGTGTCATCTCCAATCTTCTCTCACTTTGCAAGGTTAGCTGGACTAAGAGCCTCCCCAACCACTCCTCTCTCTCTCTCTCTCTCTCTCTCTCTCTCTCTCTCTGGGTAACAAAAGACAATTCTTCCCCCTTCACAAAGCACTTTTCTGGCTAAACTTTCAGGTAATACAAGGGAGAATTGAGCCATGTAAGGTGGGGTGGGGACTTGGCTATAGTGAGTCTGCGTGTACCAGGGCAGCTCGTCGACTTCTTAACCCCTCCCTCATGACGCGTTTTTATATCCATTCTGGTGATTTTAAACAACTTCAGACACGTAAGTGAGGATTTAAAACAGTGAAGAGTGAGGCCATTAATCTTCTGACCTCCATAGACCTTTCCTAATGTCAATAAAAGGGTCTAATCGTACACAAATCTCAAGGTAAAAATGTGTCTTAGGTGCTGAAGAGGTTGAAGAGGTCCCGCGAGATGGGTTTATTAGTAAGCGAGTGTTTGGGTCGTGACTGTGGAGGAAGATGAAGATGGAGGAGGAGGAGGAGGAGAAGAGGAGGAGGAGGAAGAAGAATAAGAGCAAAACTGAGATTGATTGATGTTGAAGTAAAACGAACAATAAAACAGAAAAAAACAAACAAAGGAAAATGAAAAAAAAAATGAAAAGAGAAAAGTAATGAAAAAGCAAAGTAACGACGAAGAAAGGGAAAGAGTGAAAAATCTCAAAAAGAAAATATGAAAAGAAAACGGGAAAATAAAGAGATTGATTAGGTATTAGATGTTAAAAAAATATGAAAAAGGAGAAATAAAAGAATAGAAAGAAGAAGAAGAAGAGGAAGAAAAGGGGGATTGATTGGGTATGAAATGCTAAAAGGAGATGAAAAAGGAGAAATAGAAGAAGAAGAAGAAGAAGAAGAAGAAGATTGATTAGACAAGAGAGGTTAAAGGAAGATGGAGGAGAAATAGAAGGAGAAGAGGAAGACGAATAAGAGTAAAAGTGGTATTGATAAAAGATATGAAAGGGAGATGAAGACAGATGAGGATAAAGAGAGGAACAAGGCCAAAAGCGAGATTGATTGTATATAACACGATACAGGAAGAGATGGAGGAGAAATATAAAGAAAAAGCGGAAGAGATAGAGAAAATAAAATAGTGAAGAAGGGAAACGAATACAAAAATGAGAGAATGAACAAAGATAAATAGAAAAAAAAAATATTGAAAACAGGAAAAAAAAAAGATTAAGGTAAATGCAATGGAGAAACGAAATGAAGAAGGAAAGAGAAAGCGAACGACTAATAAAAAAAAAATAAATAAAGCAAAAAGGAATAACGTTGAAGCTAAACGAAGAATAAAAAGAAAAACACGAGCAAAAGAAAATGGAAAAAAAATGAAAGAGAAAAAAAAAAGAAGAAAAAATGAAGTAACAAGGAATGAAAGGGAAAAAAGCGAAAAATCCCAAATAGAAAAATGGAAAAAGAAAATGGGAAAAAATAAAGAAAAATGAAAACCGATGAAGCAAAACGAAGAAAATAAAAGAAAAAAAGAAATTAGAAAAAAAAAGAAATAAGAATAAGCAGAAAATATTAAATAAATGAAAAAAAGAATAAATGAAGATACAATAGGAGAAAAAAATGAAAAAGAGAGAACAGAACAAAAACTGGATTAAAAATACAAACTAAATAATAATAATAAAAAAATAATAGAAAAGAAGTAAAAATAAAATTAAAGAATAAATATAAGAGAGAGAGAGAGAGAGAGAGAGAGAGAATGGTGTATAATGAAGTGAGATAATTAAGATAAAGATTTGTGTGTGTGTGTGTGTGTGTGTGTGTGTGTGTGTGTGTGTGTGTGTGTGTGTGTGTGTCTGTGTGTCTGTGAATTCTTAATCTCGGAGAAATAAATATGAACCACTTGTCCAAAAAACTTAATTAGAGAGAGAGAGAGAGAGAGAGAGAGAGAGAGAGAGAGACTAATTAAAAAAAGAATACCACAACACTGCACTCTCTCTCTCTCTCTCTCTCTCTCTCTCTCTCTCTCTCACACAATTTTCTTTAATTTTCTCTCATTTTCTTGAATTGCAAAGTTGTTTCAATCAACAGAAACTTTCCAATTGCGTCTCCGTTCGTCCAATTAGAGAGAGAGAGAGAGAGAGAGAGAGAGAGAGAGAGAGAGAGAGAGAGAGAGAGAGAGGGAGGGTATAAGGGGAGGGACAAAGAAGCAATATTATGAGGGAAACTTCGATAAATTCTAACTTTTCGTAACTTTTCGGAATTTCTCGTGTGTTATAATTGAAAACTTAACTTCTGCTCTTTTTAATATATCTGAAATAACATCGATCACAGAGAGAGAGAGAGAGAGAGAGAGAGAGAGAGAGAGAGAGAGAGAGAGAGAGAGAGCGTTTGATACTGAAGC
>NC_059288.1:4774316-4781816 GCF_017591435.1 Portunus trituberculatus
AAAACTCTTGTTAAGTCCAGCACTTTTCACTTGGTGAGTATTTTAACTCACTTTATAGTCTGAGCTTTCTTTTAAGGCTTTCAAGAACGAGCCAGAGCGTAAACCCATAACGTAAACAAACAAAAGAGATAAAAATATAAAAGTTACGTTTAACAAAACCAAACATAATTTTAAAGTCTACATATTTGACTCTGTAGATTGATTTCATACTTAAAAGGACATACGCGATTCTTTGATACCATAAAGGCCCAGTTATAGGTTGAAACAAAAAATCACCAAATGGTAAATGGTAAATTTTGACGGTTAACTAGAGCTCAGCCAGAAACCACCACTAAACGCCACAAATTTACCGAACAGAGGCACGTAAAAACGCTTCGATACAACGAAAAGTTTATAGAAGCCCTAAAAACATAATACAGACACCGAATAATGGAAATAGGTTAAGACAGATAATCTGTTTGAAGCAGCAGGGACGTGAGGGGTAGTGATGGGAGGGGGGTTTCACTTTGTTTTATCACCTCAAAACTACACACTAGCGGATATAGGTGAACGTAGTGAAGTTTTTTTTTTTTATTATCTCTGTAAGGACAAACGGGTCAACTTTTTGACCGGTGGCAATGAAGTAACGGTGTGAAAAGTGTTTGTGTGTGTGATATCAAAGCGACACCATCTTGCTCCCATGTCTCCTAGCCACTATCTATCGTCATTAGCATTGTTTCCAAGTGTAACAAGCACTTCTGGGATATTTATTGCATAGATAAGTTGCATTTGGTAGGCAAATGTGTGTGTGTGTGTGTGTGTGTGTGTGTGTGTGTGTATGGGTGGGGGGGCTGATGTGTGGGAGCCGGGGTGGGCCTGACCTATCATTGCTTGCTTCTATCATTGCCGTTATTATTGTTGTTGTTTTTGCTATTGTCATTTTCAGTGTAGACAGGAAGAGGATTAAGAAAATAGTAGAAATGGAGTAAGAGAAGAAGGCGGCAGCGATAGCTATTCAACTGGTAAAAGAACAAGGTTTACTTTAGTTTCCCTTTTAAGTGCTTGGTTTTCTATGTAATGTTTACAAGGTATCAGAATATCAAAATATTTACTGTAGTAGCCCCGTTAATTTTCTGATATGCCACAATTGACAGCATCATGAGTAATACATGGGGTATTTTTAAGTATTTACAAGATGTGTGTGCATGTGTGGTGAAGGTTTGGGAAATGTGGCGTATGTGTCCTAAGTGTGTTAATTTTGGAGCTCTTGAAGTTCATGTGTGTGTGTGTGTGTGTGTGTGTGTGTGTGTGTGTGTGTGTGTGTGTGTGTGTGTGCGTGTGTGTGTGTGTATTTACCTAGTTGTAACATACGGGAGAGGAGCTATGCTCGTGTTGTCCCGTTTCTGTTATACCAAAATTATCCAACTTCATCTTAAAGTTATGTATTATTGTCGCTTCGGTCACTTCTCTTTCTAATGCCACATTATCGTGGAATCATATCGTTACTGTAGAAACTAATTTCGCACCGTAATCGCGAAAAGTCACATTGTTACTGTGGAAAATCGCATCCTTATCTTGGAAACGCGCATCGTTATCGTGGAAACTCGTGGAAAAGCGCATAATTATCGTGGGAACTCGTGGGAAATCGCATCGTTATTGTGGAAACTCGCTTTGTTAATCTCCGTCACGCGCATCGCAATCATCGTTATTAATTAATTAATTAATTAATTAATTTATTTATTTAAATTCGTTTTCATTATTTCGGTTTACTTAGTACATAACACCTATGACAATATGTCCAGCAGTACAAGTCCTCAATGATAAAAAGCCCAGTAAAGCTCGATACTTTTCTAATACATATTGTGTCATTTCGGGAGATTAAGTAACTACAAACATTTCCACTTCAATGTAAAAGTGTTACAGTTTCACTTGAAAGACACACTGAGAACCTTTTCATTGTCTCTGTAATGTACAGTAGCTAGTTTTAATACAGTAATCGTAATGCAAGTATTACCTCTGCCTCTAAGGACGTTTCACTGACTCCTTGTTTCATAATTATTGATTTGTTTATTACTATTGTAATCACTACCTTCCTCATTAACTAAATTTTTGATAAATGTACGTATGTATATGTATAGAACATTTGATTTAGGCAATTATGAATCAATGGAACGTGGAGATAACATACCAAATTAGAATTTGCCTCTGGTATATCACGTTGACTGTGTAGCTCACATACCAAAGTGTTACCAGTATTCATATTTGTCTCCACACAATCATTAAAATCATCCTCCCTGGTGAAGACTTTCTGGAAACATTCATTTATAACCTCTGCCATTTCTGCAGGCTTTAATTGTCTATTCCAGTACGTTCATTTCCAGCTTGCTTGTCCCTTCTTTGTGTGTGTGTGTGTGTGTGTGTGTGTGTGTGTGTGTGTGTGTGTGTCACCACCACCACCACTACCACCATTACTAATATATTATGATCACTGCTACTATTATCAACACAATTACTGCTACTACTACTGCTACTACTCTTGCTACTACTACTACTACTACTACTACTACTACTACTACTACTACTACTACTACTACTACTACTACTACTACTACTACTACTACTACTACTACTACTAAGTACCACTAAGTACTAGTATGTACTACTACTACTACTACTACTACTACTACTACTACTACTACTACTACTACTACTACTACTACTACTACTACTAGCTATATATACTTATTTACCAATAACATTTTACTCATTTACTAACAGCCCAAACTTCTCGAAATAAACCCATTTAGCATAGATATTGATAGCCGTATAGTAATTCAATAGAGGACAGAAGCAAAGGAGTGTAGTAAAACAGAGGAGAAGGGTTTGAAAAGTTCCAACTCACACCCAGCTGGATAGAGCACGAACAGTGTTGCCAGGTGCAGGGAGTTTCCTCTTTTCATTGGTTAAAGAAAACGAGAGAAAAAATTTAGTGAGCTTCATAATTTATTTCATGTGAACAAGAAATACATGAGACTACAGATTACCGATAATGTTGGAGTTTGTATAGTTGTTCATTTAAATGTTATTAGTTAAAATGCTATTATTCGCCGATCTGGCAGCTTTGTAGTTCACTGATTTCACCAAGTAGCGGTATCAACTATAGGGAAATTTCCCCAGATATAAAGAACGAAGGGCGTGAATGGGGAAATCATATTTAATTGAAAGAAAAAAAAGTAATGTATCCTATGCGCATTGCTAACCTAGTCGAAACCCCAAGGAAAGTTTAGGTTAACAACTGCCTTGTAATATCCTTTATTGTGGCATTTCCTTGTTTTTCCATGCATGCAATTTGGTTTTGTTCACATCTGCTATTTATCAGCCATTTGACAGCTAGTTTTCTTTGTCTTCCCTGCTTGCTGTTCTAATCTCTCAAGTGTATATCTTTCGATATTCTCTTAATTTGTGTGTGTTGTTCCTCGATCCTTCCCATGCTGCTGCTGTTACTATACGTACTACTACTTATGCTACTATATAGCTACTACTTATTTTGTTACTACTACTACTACTACTACTACTACTACTACTACTACTACTACTACTACTACTACTACTACCACCACCACTACTACTACCCCTATATGACTGCTGCTGCTGCTGTATTCCATTATATATAAGCTACTTATTTATTGGTTTCCATAATATGCATGCAGTATTCTCTTCGTTCCCCTAGCTGCTCGATCCTCCATATGCACTTCCTTATGTTCGATATTATACCTAGGCAGGAGAGAATGTTTTATACCTAGAGTCACGCATATGCTGTTGTTACAATGTTCAGTTGCTATTTGACATTCAAGTACCTGTGTTTGCATTATTTACGCAGTTTGTGTTGTTTGCATTCTTTAATTGCTATTCACTTAATCTGTATAGTGTGTGTGCACAGAGAATCAATCGGCTGTATATGATATTTGCTTACCTGTGTACCTTTTTAATTCAACGCTCACCTCTCCCCAGTGCCGATCCCCAATCCCCTAGCTGTCAGTGAGGTAGGAGTGCCAGTAGCGGCCCATGATTGCAGCCAGCTGATCGCGTCCCTTGATGTGCTGTGGAGAAGCGAGGAAGACTGAAGATAATCTGTATGCTGCCTTATTTACACCTTGATATATTGATGTTATTCATTTATTTATTTTTCAGTAGTGTAAGCAGTGTCGATATTTGTAAACTAAGAACTTTGTCAAATTTAGGGATTTTTTGAGCACTGGTCTAGGGAATTACTGCGTCTGTGGGTCAGTGTGGAATGGCAACGATGTGCCTCAGTGTTGACATAACTTCAGTGGTGTGTGGACGCATGTCGCTCTGCTCCAGTTGCCCCATTAACTAAGGTAACTCCACATCACCGCTCCTCCTACTGGCGCCAGGCCACTTCCCTACCGCTACGGTGGGAGGGACACACGAGGTTTGGTGTGCGGAGAGGCGAGGGTTGATGAGTGAGTTACATGTTTATTAGTGATTGAGTTTTGAGACACTGGAGAGTACTGGGTGGCTCTCGGGTGTTCTGGGCCCGGGGTGACCTGAGGGGAGGGCTGAGGGACCGTGGTGACCCTGAGGAGGACCGAGGAAATGAAACAAAGAGCGTGATGACCCTGGGACTGACGAAGGAACTATGATGACCCTAGGGGAGGACTAGACTAGCCTTGGTAACCCTGTGGTATGGTTGAGGGATAAAAAAAATATTGCGAGAGGACAAGCAGGGCAATAGTGACCCAGGGTAAGGACTAGGGGCATGTGGATATCCAGGAGGCTTTGGTAACACTGGCAAGTCAGCAAGGGCGTTCTAACCCCTCGGGAGGAAGAGAGAGGGCAGCGAGCAATGTAATGTGGTTCAGAATGTGTTTATTTGAGAAAAGAAATTTGATTTATGTTTGAAAAAGTTGCATTATGTCACTTGGGATGCATTATGTCACTTGGGAAGGTTTAACTCCAAGTGCCGTACAGATGTGTGTGTTTTTTTTTAAGAATGTTTCAAGTGTTGGAGTGAAAATTATGTGTGATTATGGGGAGATTAACCTATTTAAAATATTTCTTTAATGATTTGTCTGTGTCATGTCATTTTTGTAAGTTCTTTTCAATTGGGATATAATTTTTGTATATTGTGAGATGTATTTAATTTGTTTGTATATATTTTTCGTGTGTATGTATGTTTGTACGTACCTTTAGCTTTTTTCAGATGTCATTATAAGAAATTTGTGCTTATTTATGCCTTGTCACTTGAAAAGGGAAGAAAATTAATCAGGTAGAAAGAGAAATATAACTTGGTCATTCAACACCAGAGTAAGAATTTGTGTTTGTGAATGGTGAAATGATTATAAACTTTACCCTTCTGTTTCTCCTATTTGTTTTGACTTTAAAAAAAAAATCGAGCAATAAAATAAATAGAACTTCATAACCGGAGACCAAATAAGAAGTATATATATATGTTTTTTTTTTTTTTTTTTTTTTTTCATTTACTTTTCATTAAGGGTCTGCTCAGTGCATCATCTTTCTCTAATTCTTTTTTATTTTTCGGTTTACTCAGTCACTTTCGTTACAAGCATATCTTCACACACTGCAGCCTTGAATCTTCTTTCACTTCTTGCTTTATCTGCATCCTCCTCCTCCTCCTCCTCCTCCTCCTCCTCCTCCTCCTCCTCACACACTCATTTTTCCTGAAATACTCAAACCACCTCAATCTCATCTATCTTTGCATTTATGAGCTATTAGTAGTCATTAAAGCTTTCATATAGATTAAGTGTAGGTGTGTTTGTGTGGGGGGGGGATGTGTGTGTGTGTTTGTGTTTGTGTGTGCACTGTGCATGTGTGTGTGTGTGTGTGTGTGTGTGTGTGTGTGTGTGTGTGTGTGTGTGTGTGTGTGTGTGTGTGTGTGTTAAGCATTAAGCAGACTTGTAGTAGTAGCAACTGTCCCCTCTTCTTCAATTACATTCAGCTGTCCCTGTCTTCTACACTAAATACCCTTGGTCTATCCTTTACTCATAATCTAAACTGGAAACTTCACATCTCATCTCTTGCTAAAAGTTTCAATGAAGTTAGGCATTCTGAGGCATCTCTGCCAGTTTTTCTCACCCCTCCAACTGCTAACTCTGTTACAGGGGCTTCATCCACCCATGTATGGAGTATTTTTCACATGTATGGGGGGTTCCACTCACACAGTTTTATTAGGTAAGGTGGAATCAAAAGCTTTTTATCTCATCAACTCCCCTCCTCTGACTGACTATCTTCAGCCTCTTTCTCACCTCCAGAATGTTGTATCTCTTGCTGTCTTTTATTGTTATTTTTATGCTTACTGCTCTTCTGATCTTGCTAACTGCATGCCTGCCCTCTTCCTGTGGCCTTGCTGCACAAGGCTTTCTTCATCCTCTCACCTCTATTCTGTCCATCTCAGTAATGCAAGAGTTAACCTGTACTCTCAATCATTCATACCTTTCTCTGGTAGACTCTGGAACTCCATCTTCCTATGACTTGACTTCATTTAAGAGGGAGGTTTCAAGAAATTTATCCCTTTCATTTGGCTAACTCTCTCAGACGTGTAAGGGGACTGGTAGCTAAGTGGATCTTTTTTCTTATTTTATTTTCTGTTGCCCTTGGCCAATTTTCCCCTCTTACATTAAAAAAAAATTAGTACTGTAATAGAAATCAAAGTTGTAAGTGTATATATTTGGAAACTGTAATTGTCACCATTCTTTGCCTTTCACTAACACAAGACCTAATGAATAAATGAATAAATAAATAGGTAATCACAAAAAATACTCATTTCTTTTACCGTTGTGCATGACTAATCACCTGCCAAATAACCCCAAAGCTTCTCCAGTGGTCAATGCAGCATCTTTAGCCAAAGAAAAGGTTACCAGAGTCCCCTTGTGGTATGTGTCACTGAGCTGCAAAGGTGAGAAACAGGTTAATTAAGGATTCAAGCAGTTGAAATAAGATCTGAGAGGCAAGTGGTCTGTGGTGAGAGAGAGAGACAGAGTGGGGTTAGTGAAAGTAAAGGTGGGATGTGACTGGTAAACTGGAACTCCCTGCCTGCTTCTGTATCTCCTCCTTATGAGTTCAACTATGTCAGGAAGGTGGTTTCAAAATATTCTCTTAAACTCCCTGCGTACTCTTGTCTCTCCTCTTTCCTGTGATAAGCTATTTCATGGGGCAAGTTTCATAATACACTCTTAAAACTCACTGGCTGCTGTCTCTTCTCCTTCCTATGACAAGCTGAGAGAGTGTCTAAAAAGATTGGAAATGACAAGTGCCAAATCTTTTTCCTTATGTTTTTCTTTGTTCGTGTATAAAGAAGGTAGATGAAAGTAGGGAAAAGAAAGGTTGGAAATTGTCTTTTGAATAATAAAGAGAAAACTGTGTGAAAGAGCAAGAATGAATGAGATTTGATATAAAGAGATAAATAGATAGTACAGTTACAAGTCAGGAAGGTGTAGTACAGTAATGTTGAATGAAATAGAAGAGGCACAAGCAACATAC
>NC_059288.1:4786816-4789316 GCF_017591435.1 Portunus trituberculatus
GTTAGTTCTGTAGTGGTGCTCCGCTTTTCACGCATATTATTGCATGAAAAAAGGCTCTCACTGACTTCTCAGTGAGCACAGTGGTGTATGAATGTCCTGTGATGAAAAAAAAAAACAAACAGGAACATTTTTGGAAAGTGTTGTCGCTAGATAGAAAATAAGTGAAAAGGAGTGGAAGACTCCAAGATGGCGGAGAAATATGCCCTTTCAGCATTATTACCTTCGTCCTGTCATAAGTGTAGCTCTGATTCTGGAGACATAACAAAGTCCATTAAGTGTTGTCTGTGTAACCGGTGGGCTCATACGAAATGTGTGAATTTGGCAGGGATTAAATCTGAAAATATCCGCAACGTGAGGTATCTGTGTGATGTTTGCTTCATTGAGGTGTCGGCTCTGAAGAAATTCATCAATGATGTTGAGGATTTTAAGTCTGATTTGAAGAGCATTACTGCTAAAGCTGACAAGATGATGGAAATAGTTGATAATAAGATGGCAAGAATGGAGGAGATAAGTATCAAGGTCGATGAGGCAACAGAAGGCTTGGCGGGAGTTGCTGAGTCGCTGAATTTTGCTGACTCGGAACATTCCACACCTTGGCAGGATGTGAAGAGGAAGAGGAGGATGAAAAAGACCCTGCTTGTTGTATGGGTAACTCAGGATTCTGAAGCAAATCTGAAGAATGAAATGTCCATAAGGAAGAGACTAAGGAGGGTATCATTGATACAATTATTGCAAGAAATGACTACCTTCAAGCAGTTCCTGATATCAAGTCAAAGATTGAGAATATTTTTTGCAAACCAGCAGCAGGGGGCAAAGTTCATTACATCATGAAATGTGATCCAATGATAAGAGTTGTTGCATCAGCATCAGGACAGGATAAAGCTTGAATGGGGAGTTTACCATGTTCGCGACAGGTATCATGCACTTATTTGTCACCATTGTCAAAGGTATGGTCATACTGAGGCAAACTGCAATGCCAAGAAAAATGGTGAGCATCCCGTTTGCTTTAAATGTGCAAGCAACCACAAATCCAAGGATTGCACATCTACAGAGAAGAAATGCATAAACTGTGTGAGGTTTAAGAAACAGAATACTGACCACTCGGCGAATAATAGTTGTTGTGTTGGAAAGTGAGATTGACAGGATCAGAAATATTACAGATCATGGCTACTAATGCTGTGAGCTCTGTGTTGAAATGTGGTTTATTAAATGTCCAGTCAGTTGGAAACAAGACAATGGGAATCAGAACTTTAATTAATGATGAGAATCTGGATATTCTTGCTTTGATTGAAACATGGCTGAGTGAATATGATACTGCGAAAATTAGAGAAATGATCCCTGACACTCATACATTTGTGCACATACCAAGGAACACGATGCAGACCCATACAGAGTACATGAGCCAAGAAATAACCTTGATATGGGATGTCGAGTATTTGCAAGATGCGCAACCAAGGATTTAAAATAAACTGCCAAGTGATATTAAAGGTGCCAGGATCGATATCTTCAAAAAAAAAAAATTGAAGACATTTTTTTCAAGGAAGTTTATGATTTTAACGGCATGGAAATCAAAGACAATTATAGATGCTAGTTGCTGAGCGCTGCCTCGCAGTGGAGCGGAGCCTTGAACAAACACCCCAAGTAACAAGTAAGTAAGTAACACACAGACACGCCCGGTAGCTCAGTGGTTAGAGCGCTGGCTTCACAAGCCAGAGGACCGGGGTTCAATTTCCCGGCCGGGTGGAGATATTTGGGTGTGTCTCCTTTCACGTGTAACCCCTGTTCACCTAGTAGTGAGTAGGTACGGGATGTAACTCAAGGTATTGTGGTCTCGCTTTCCTGGTGTGTGTTGTGTGTTGATGTGGTCTCAGTCCTACCCGAAGATCGGTCTATGAACTCTGAGCTCGCTCCGTAATGGGGAAAGAATAGCTGGGTGACCAGCAGACGACCGAGGTGAATTACATACACACACACACACACACACACACAGTGTGTGAAGTGGTTAACACGCTCGACTCACAATCGAGAGGGCGGCTTCGAGTCTCGGCGCGGCAAGGCAAATGGGCAAGTCTCAATGTGTAGCCCCTGTTCACTTAGCAGTAAATAGGTACGGGATGTAACTCGAAGTGTTGTCGCCTCGCTTTCCCGGTGTGTGTCCTACCCGAAGATTGATCTATGATCTCTGAGCTCGCTCCGTAGACTGGCTGGGTGACCAGCAGACGACCGTAGTGGTGAATTACACACAGGGAAAGGTGTCTGAGAGATGTTAAAAAATATAGTTTCCCGCAAAGATGTTGAGACTTGGAACAGTTTGAGTTAAGAAGTGTCAGCAACGAGTGTGCATAGCTTTAAAGATAAATTGGATAAGTGTAGATATGGAGACGGGGCCACACGAGCATAAATCCCAGGTCCTGTAAAACTACAACTAGGTAAATACACACACACACACACACACACACACACACACACACACACACACACACACACACACACACACACG
>NC_059288.1:4794316-4796816 GCF_017591435.1 Portunus trituberculatus
GTTTTTTTTCTCATGATTCCAACCATAGTTTAATGAATGTTCTGCACTAACATTGCGAATAAAGAAAGAAAGAGATAAAGAAAAAAAAAAAAAAAACTTGCGAGCTTCGATTTCAGTGTTGCCAAGTTAGTGTGGTGCGCATTCGTGAATGAAGGAACGCGTTGGAAAGTCATGCCTTTGTTGAGTGCCTTCA
This sequence comes from Portunus trituberculatus, assembly GCF_017591435.1. Taxonomy (NCBI): domain Eukaryota; kingdom Metazoa; phylum Arthropoda; class Malacostraca; order Decapoda; family Portunidae; genus Portunus; species Portunus trituberculatus. The sequence goes on from NC_059288.1 coordinate 4,794,510, forward strand.
TGACTTCACATCCTATCTGCTATTACACGAATGTCAGTAACTTACATCCTCACTGCTCGAAACGTTACAACTGAGTCACTTCCCCCACTTCTTTGAGTCAGTCTTACATCTTTTTCTAAGCTCCCGAACCAAAATCCGCTACATTTTGACAAGTGGTGAAGTTGGTAAGCTACATAGCGGACGAAAAAAGTGACCGCGAAACTGCTATTTGGGTGGTTTTCGTAACCTACCAACACCTCATGGTAATGGAAAGTAGGTCATATTCTCTCTCTCTCTCTCTCTCTCTCTCTCTCTCTCTCTCTCTCTCTCTCTCTCTCTCTCTCTCTCTCTCTCTCCTCCCCCACCCCACCTTACCAGGATGTAAATAAACTAAACCTTGCGCTATTTGAAAACTTGTATAACGCTGAAAGGAGGCAATAATGGCGGCTCTGAAAAGGTCCGGAACACCTGCTGATAGGAGATATTTGAACACCTGAGGAACTCTCGTACTTTTTGATTCGTTGGTGCTGCACTGAAATGTCGTGCCTTAGTCTTGATTATTATTTATCATCTATTTTGTGTTTTTTTTATTTATTTATTTATTTATGTTTGTTTATTTTTTGCAAGGGATGTTTTCTTTTTTAATTTGGACTCTCTCTCTCTCTCTCTCTCTCTCTCTCTCTCTCTCTCTCTCTCTCTCTCTCTCTCTCTCTCTCTCTCTCTCTCTCTCTCTCTCTCTCTCGCTCTCAATTCTTGGGGTAAACTTGTAGTAGTAGGTTCAGTGTGTATAAAAACTCCCTCGATATGAAAATGCCAATGAATGCAGGTTCATGAAACTGTACAGAGATAAGAAAGGAAGTTGGATATACGAGAATTTCACAGTTCGTGTTTCATTATAGTATATATTTATTCGTTTTTCTTCTCATCTTTTTTTTTTTTTCTATTTTTGTGTGCTTGAAAATTTTACTATTCGTCTCTCTCTCTCTCTCTCTCTCTCTCTCTCTCTCTCTCTCTCTCTCTCTCTCTCTCTCTCTCTCTCTCTCTCTCTCTCTCTCTCTCAGACAGTCTAGTCATTGCTTGGAGAATACTAATAGGTTCAGGGTGTAAAAAAAAAAAAATAAAAAAAAGCAAGTGAAGTCGATACGAAATTAGTTTTTTTTGTAACCCTGGAAAGCAAGTTGATGAAACTGTGCTTAGATAAGAAAAAAGGTTAAATGTTTGAAAATTTTACTGTTCTTTTGTAATAGTGTTCATTTTCTTTTCATCTTTTTTCTTGTTCTGTCTTTTTCTTTCCTTTTTTATATTTGAAAATTTTGCTATTCGTCTTCTGAAATAATATTCGTTTTTCTTTTCATTTTCTTTTCTTCTTTCTTTTTCTTTTCCTTCCTTTCCTTTTTTTTTTTTTTTCTTTAGTTTATTTGACTTTCGTGGATGCTTATATACATTATCTTACCCAAGTTTCATTACGATTTGGTTTTATAAGTATTTTTCCTTCATCTTTATATGCTCCGTGTACTATGAAAATCTACTTACCTTACGTTACCTGACCAATTTTTATTACGAATAGGTTATAAATATTTTTCTTCATATGTTAGACGTAATAAGAAGATCTACTTACTTATCTAACTTGATTACTAACACTTGATCAATGTTCTGCAGTTGGTCAGTAAACACCGCTGCTCCATGATGACTACCGGTAACATTTCGTTTGTGTCTCCTTCAGGATGACGACCTTATGAAGAGGCGGGAGGCGGCTGCAGCTCCTCCTGCGATCCTAGCGGTCTTCCTTCATGGACCAGTCCGCCTCGCTCTCCGCCCCTCTTCTCCACCACCATGAATTCGAGGTACTGTGCTACTGCTGCGTGTGTGCTGGTAGTTGTAGTGGTAGTAGTAGTAGTAGTAGTTGTAGTTGTAGTAGCAGTGGTGGTGGTAATAGTAGTAGGAGTAGGAGTAGTAGAAGTAGTAGTACTTATGGTGATAGTAGTAGTACGTAGTAGTAGTAGTGGTGGTGGTGGTGGTGGTGGTGGTGGTGGTGGTGGTAGTAGTAGTAGTAGTAGTAGTAGTAGTAGTAGTAGTAGTAGTAGTAGTAGTAGTAGTAGTAGTAGTAGTAGTGAGGCGGTGGCGAAGTGGATGTCCACGCGTAGGTTCGAATCCCACCACATACCACTTTGATGCTATGCCATTACCAAGTGGTTTAAAGTTACCTACATGTCACCATGATACCCTGGTTCTAGGTGGTTACACCAAAAATGCACTTGGGTGGTGATATGGGCCCTAATATGGGTACCAATATAAATAAAACTGCCTGCGCCACTAATGGGTGGAAGC
>NC_059288.1:4801816-4886816 GCF_017591435.1 Portunus trituberculatus
TTCCACCCTTGCATGCATAAATATTAATCTCAATTTTCCCATCCCAGCATGATCATCCTTGCCATGGGTGTCATCTTGTTGGACTACAGTTACCAGGCACTGTTCAACCCCTGTGAGTCCCTCCTGTCTGATCTGCTGGCCACATCCCCTGAGTGGGAGCAGACGCGTGGCTTCACTGTATACTCTGCCTCCATCTCCCTTGGTGGCATCCTGGGCTACCTCATTGTGTCCATCGATTGGTCCTCCACTGGTAAGCTGCTTTGTCCTGGTATTGTGTGTTCTTAGGTGCCTTTTGATAGTTTGTGTTCTCGTCATACTGTTTTCAAAGGTGCCAGAGATCAATAACTTTTTCCTGTGTGATTTTCCTGTTTGGTACCTTTATTTTGTGTCTGATTTTTTTTTCCTGTGATGAGGCAGCATACTTACTTCAGAGTTATGCTTCTGAGTAGCACAGACTGACACAGTGTGATGTTGCAGGGTTTCTCCTCGGGTCCCAGGAGCAGACAGCCTTCTCTGTGATCTTTGTGATGTTCCTGCCGTGTCTGTTCCTGACTCTGTGCTTTGCTCGGGAGAAGCCCTTCACACCCTCCTTGGGATCACTGGGGCATGGGCAGATGGAGGCAGGAGTGGGGGAGGAATACCTGAAGGCACGTGGCAAGGAGATGGCTGTGCTAGACCTCACCAGGGACCCACCAACGCTGGTGAGGGACCATCCTTCTGATGGCGGCTATGAGAGCGGCTCCAGCGAGACGGAGGAGATGGCGCCGCTGGTGTTGCCGTCCTCAGAGATGCTGCGGTGGAGGTACCAGCGCCTCGTCCACCAGCTGAGTCGTCTGCCACACCTCACCCTGCAGCGCGTCATCAACGGGCTGCTTCGGCTGCTGTGGAAGCTGTTCATGCTAGTGCTGTACCTGCCCTACCAGGTGAGTGTGTCCAACAGGCCACCATGTGCCATTCACTGCCAGGCCGCCTCACTCATTCTGTACTTCAACATTTGCATCGATCTCATCCATACTTGTGGCTTATGCTACTTGAGAAACTTGATTATTTGCTATTTGTTTTATTATATAGTCAATTTCAACTTAATTATCATAACTTTCCAGTGTCTTCAGTATTCCTTTAACATGTGAAACCTTGAACATTTTAATATTCCCCTTCTCCCACTCCCTGTCTGACTCCTCCACTCCTTGTCTGACCCCCATTCTCTGCCTAACTGTCCACACTCCCACAGGTGATCAAGCTGCCCCAGGACACATGGCGGCGGGTCAGCACGGCGCCCACTGTGCTGCGACGGCTATTTCTGTCTGAGCTGTTTGGCTGGATGGGCTTCATGTGCCATAACATGTTCTTCACTGACTTTGTGGGGCAGTACATGTATGGTGGGCTTCCTGATGCCCCAGAGCACACCACTGGAGCCCTGCTGTACGATGAGGGGGTTCGCATGGGCTCCTGGGGACTCTTCCTTCACAGCCTGACTGGTGAGTGCCTTCCTGTGTTACTGTATCCTGTTATTTTTTATGTTAAGCACTTGAGGAACAGGAATGAAAAAGAGGCCCAATAAGGTTCAAATTCCTAAAATCATTCAAAATTGGTGGATAAGTGTCTTGTAATCTCTTTCTTCCAGTCATTTTAAGGATTCTTACCCACACAGTAGTCATAAGTTCCTCACTGTGCTGTATTGCGCTGTACTGCTTAAGACCATCCCTCTCCTATCACTGTATGCTAAAATTGTCCTGTATCACTATAGTCTGTCTACTCTAAATTGGCTCCTGGGTCTCAGTTTGAATGGTGTCCCAAGGAATGCTTGGTTGTCAGATCTTGAGGCAAACTGTGAGCTATCCTTGTAATAAGTGCATTGATCAACAGAGAACAAGTATTATTCACATCAAATCACCAATAAGCTACAATGTGTTTTATATCCAGGAGCCATTTTAGAGCAGAGACTATGGCCATTCAGTTGCAACATTCCGCACTAACACAGGTCCCTCACAGCACCTCATTCGTCCCATTGTCTCCTTCCATGCTACATGTATACTGCTTAAGACCTTCCCTCTCCCATCACTGTATACAAAAATTGTCCTGCACCACTAGTCATTCAGTTGAAGCATCCCCACACTCACACACACAAAGTCCCTCACACCCGACGTTCACGCTATTGTTTCCTTCCAGCTTGCCTGTATGCCTTCTTTGTCCAGCAACACATAGTCGACATCATAGGGCACCGTGCAGTGTTCCTCGGTGGCCTGGCCGGGTTCTCCCTCACCATGCTGGCCACCATTGTGTCGCCCAACATTACCTTCCTCAACGTGGTCACTGCCATGTCAGGGATTGGGTTTGCAGCCCTCACCTCCATGCCAAACATGCTTGTCACTCTCTATAACTCTGACAGACAGGTGAGGTGTTGCAAGGGTTCATGGATAAATTAAGGGATTGGAGAGACAGACGGGTGAAAGATTAGGGGTTGGCTGGTAAGGGTTCAGGGATAGATTGAGGGACTGTAGGGTCAGACAGATGAAGGATTAGGGATAGACAGGTGAGGTATTGCAGGGACATACAAGCAAAGCAAACTAGAGATGGACAAGGAATAGATGTCAGTGTGCATAATTAAACGGCTTATGAGACTTAATTTTTATTTCTAAACAATAGCATTTCACACTTTGTAAATAAAGCAGCAGTAACATGGCCAGATTTATATGGATAAGGAAATGAAAAAGATCATAAGTAGGACTTTTTTAACTTGTGTGTACCCCATTCTGCAGCTGTATATGTGGGACGAACAAAGCCCTGAGGGAGGCGAGGAACGGGGCCTTGGGACAGATGTGGCGGTGCTGGACACTGCCTACTTCCTCTCCCAGATCATTCTCTCAGTGTGCATGGGACCGCTGGTAGACTTGACAGGCTCAGCACTGCCCTACATGGTGGTGGCAGCATTCACCGGGATCATCTCTGTCTACTGTGGCACCAAGATTGTGTTCACCGACACAGACCTGAGGCAGCTGCGGCTTGGTCTGTTTTAGTGGTGGTGCTGACTTGCCTTAGTAGTCTTGGGGAGGGTCTGATAGGGGGAAGGTATGGGGAAGATAGGGACTGGGACTGTTAGGGATTTCTTGGGTGGGAATCAAGGGGAGGTGTGTAGAGAGGGAGGTGTTAAGGTAGCTGTTTCCTTGTCAATCAATCAATCACACACGAGGTGCTCATTTATACATCGAGGTGTTGAAACATGTGTTAGAGGACTGTAGCAAGGCCAGGGTGTGTGATGGTGTGTTGGGTGTGCAGTGTAAAGGGAAATGTGTCCTTTATAGAGTGCTGGGAGTATGTGCAGTGTAAAGGGAAGTGTGTCCTTTATAGAGTGCTGGGAGGTTGGTCTGTTCTCATTGTTGCCCCAAGATGCTACACACTCACTGATGTGGAGTTGAGACGGGTCAGAATGTCGCTGAAGCCTTCCGTGTGAGTGTTGCAGTATTACTCATGCAACAGTATTTGCAGTGGTTAGGGTTACTTTAGTGTATTTATAGCAAGTTGACTTCTTTTTTTTATACTTATTTATAAATATATTTATAAATATATATATATATATATATATATATATATATATATATATATATATATATATATATTATTTGATTATGATTTTGTTATGTACCAGCTTCCCTTGTGGTGATGGAGGACAGATGCTGGCTGGCTGTCACAGCCTAGTTAGATTGCTATGTGTGTTTGTCAGGTCAAGGAAGGGTGATATAATCACCTCTCACCCTGCACAAATAATAAGACACACAAACATTTGCATTAACACTTGCACATCTTCCAAGCCATTAATAATATCCGTAAAAAGATCTTATGTTAGTTCAAATCTCTTTATAACATTAACAAATCTATTATTCAAATGTAAGTGGATTTCAGTTCACTTTAGACATAAATTACTGTTACTCACTTATAAATTCATATCACAAAATTATTAAGTAGCTCAGTATTTCAAGTAACCTTGTAGAACTCCAGAGACCAGAGAAGCTGGTACTGTTGTGTTTGTGGCTATCCCTGTGCTGTTGAAGAGGACAGGACAGGAAGCACAGATCATGGCAGCAGTGTGTGAAGGACCTGCTGCTGCCACAGACCCCTCAAGGCAGCAGGACTCAAATTTTACCAGTCTTCCCAAACCAGTCGAGGTATTTTACACAAGCTCTCCACCCGCGATGTATTCCTCCCTGACGGATCTCGTTCTACTCCTTGCCACCAGTCTGCAACGTCAATACAAAGAGAGTCCCTCCATTTTTTAACACAGGATAGTTAACGCGTTCACTTTGGCCCTCTGTTAGTACGCTGCGCTCCTCACATACTCTTTAAAATTTAAAGGAACAATCTAGTACCTGCAGGTGATTTTTGTTTTGTTTTTGTTCTCTATGCTACTAGGAGTGGTCAGCAAGTGCAGCATGTGTGGTGCTGCACGGCCCTCGGAGGTGCTCAGGACTCATCATGCATACATTTAATAACATAAACATGAAGATTTTTGAGCTGTTGTACATCAAGTTTAAGTCTAAATTGAGGCTTTTTAGTGCTTCGGGAACTACAAGTACTCACTCACGCGCACATTTCATGCACAAACTGCAGAACAATCATACAGCGTTATTGTGTTGCCGCATTCTGCATTCCCACTTGCTTTCCATCACACGTTGCCCATGACTCGGGTTTTTGGTGCCCGAGTTGTGTCTGCACCTTTTGTTTGCACCATCTTGTTGGTCCTGCTCAGAAGTCAGTCTGTTGTCCCTTCACTGACTGCAGCAAGGTGGGAGGAAGGAGAGGTTATTCTGAGTCTGGTGTTTTGAGTTAAGGAGTTAGCCAGATGAGTCCTGTCCTTCCTCCCTTCACTGTTCATCAAGGAGGGAGAGAGGAAAGATACTTTCTCTCCCTCTCCCCTCCTGTTATGAGTATTCCTGCAAGTGTACTTACAATGACGACTTGGTGAATTTTTGTATCGTTACTCTTGTAGTGCTAAGACTGTTGAGTTTGTTGGAATCCAGTATAGAAGTGCTCATATTTATTGTACTGTATATGATCATTGTAACATCTTTTGTGTGCTTTAGATACCAAGAACAATTTGTCTCTGAGCTTTTTTAGCTCACCTTTTCCAGTTGCAAATGTGTTACCAGTGAGAAAACTGCCTTGAAGAAAGAGACTTCTTGTATTGTTATGTCAAATGTGTGTGTTGGGGGGAGGGGCAGTGTGTGTGTGTGTGTGTGTGTGTGTGTGAGTGTGAGAGAGTGTGTGTGTGAGAGAGAGAGAGAGAGAGAGAGAGAGAGAGAGAGAGAGAGAGAGAGAGAGAGAGAGAGAGAGAGAGAGAGAGAGAGAGAGAGAGAGAGAGAGAGAGAGAGAGAGAGAGAGACTGCCTAGTGCAATACCATCCAGTGATGAATGAACCAACACTCAAATTTGGCAGATTAACCTTGCCTGAATAAATCTTTTTTCCTGTTCAGGTTTCTTGTGAAGGCAGACTCACGGGAACACAAGGCAAGGTGAGGCAACACTCCTTGACTTTCACAATAACACCTGACCTTGAGACACGGAGAAAACATGAACTGGCAGAGATCTTTGTTGCCAGATGCTACAATGTAATGTTGGAAACCTTGGGGAGGGGAGTATTTGTAAACGAAGTATTTCAAGGTGACCCAGACCATCATGGGATAGCTATTTCAATGAGGAAGTTTTGGAGTGCTTTTAATCACAATCTGACAAGTAAAGTATATTTTGTATCACTTAATCACCATCCTGACATGAAAAGGAACAGGTACTAAATACTTGAAGTTTTAGATCCATCTCTCCAACTTCCAATCTTTCCGAATCCCAAGACCTGCACAAGGCCAGGCACTGAATATTAAGTGATACAGTACTAGGTCAGTCTGTCAATGTAGACGTGAAAGATTTATGACTTGTCAGTCTTCCAATGCATACACCTGACCACACCAGTCATGAGACATGACTTCACATCAGTATGGAGATAGATGCTAGCTTTAACCCTCACCAAGAAATATTAGACACACTTAAGAGTGCATATGATATGTCTACATGTCAGTATAGTGAATGTCCTACTGTGGTTTTACCCTGTACCCCAAAACAACCAAGCCACTTACATGCTACCTATCATGGTCTTCGTCAAACGACCTACAAGGCTTCCAACATGTCCTATGCTCATATACATCCGATTCCCTTTAAAGCAGAAATTTGGAGATAGAAAGTCAAATAATCCACAGGTCATTAACTTTTTACAATTTCTTAGCATCTTTGGTTGCACTAATTTCAATCTCTGCCAGTTCTTGCTTTTAGTCCTCCTTACTGTTCTTTGAGGTGCTGCAATGGACAGCCACATTGTCCTGGGTGCTGCAACAAAAGTTTCAGACAACAGACAGCACCCTACACCCAAGCTGTGGGTCACAGTGCCAGAAGAGCCTTGCGTGGGTTGTGAGCTGCGGTAAGGCAAGTGTTGTTACACAGACTGCATTGTTGTGGTGAATCAGCATCATGTTCTTGAAGCTTCACTGAAAGCTTGGGAAATTTAGTAGACAGCTTTATACAAGTTTAAAGTGCACCTAAGCACAAGTGAATCTCATTATTAGCAATGTGAGTACAGAGTCACTGTGATCTACATTGTAAGTCAACCTCAGTTACTGAAGAGTGAAGCAGCAATTGTGATTTACATGGTAAGTCAATTTTATCTGTTTAGAAAAAATAAAGTTCAACATTTTCATTTTAATGGTTGAAACAAAGTGTGTGGCCACACAGGATGGCCACTGCTTACTGTTCAGAGTTTATCTGAAACATTACCCTCAACACAAAATATGCTTGTGTATAATTATTAGAAATTGTAACTATTTTCATAAAGCTTAATTCTAACAGTGTGTATCAATGCCCTGTGCTCTGTCTAAAGTACAAACTCCCCCTTCATAAGTACTACCACTGGAATGCTTGGCATGAAAATCCTGAACATTTGTGCAAGTGTTGGGAAGATGGTAGGGGAAACTCAAGGTGAAGCAAGGGTAACCTCTCAGACTGTGAATACCAGCTGGCTTCTCTCCTCTCATCAGAACACCTGTGCTTGAGACACAAGACGAGAACTGCTTCAGCCTGAGTTCCTTTCCTGCCTTCCCTTGCAGCTGTTTATCAGTGTGCAGGCAAGTAATATATTAAAATATTAACCCATAAATCCCAGTGACTGATGGATGAATACATTATTGGTATGTAGTGAGATTTATATTTGTACAAGTTCGAGTCTTAATGTTATGTACCCACCAAACACTACGTATGTCATTGCCAGTACCTCACCAAAAACTATTTTCAATACTATAAACAATGCATTGGAATGTTAGATGCACATGCGTTTCTAATACAGAACGAATACAGAGGAAACAATGGTTAGCTTGCTGGGAGAAGCATTCCATCTGTTCTTTCCTTCACATGGCCCTGACAAATGACACCTTAACAGCGACTTGATTAATTCTTTCACTGCCCTGATAATTTTAACATATAGACTACTGTAAGAAATTTGAATGGCAAAAAAAAGTACAGATATTAAAGAGACTGTAGTACAAAAAATTTCTAAAAATTGTAAATGATTATGTCAAAGATTGAGTAGCAGTGAAAAGGTTAAGAGAGACTGTCTTCTGAATCACAACACCAAAAAGTGCTTATATACAAGAAATAAGTGCATTTTTCTAATACCAGTACCAAAAAAATACATCCTGTCTTTACAATTCACCCACTGTATACAACACTATATACACCCACATACACAGACACACTCACCACACTCAGTCTTTCTTAGCGGCAGCCTTTAATTTCTTCTCTAGCTGCTCCTCCTTGAAAGCCTGATAGACGTAGGAGAAGATAACAGCCTGAATGACACACACAGCCGCCACCGCCCCATAGATGTAACTCCGAGGAGCCTCTATCCCATACTCCTTCTCTGCATAGTCCCGGCAGGTGAAGTACGCCCAGAAGGGAAGGGTGAACATGGCCAGGCTGTGCAGGAAGAGTTTAATGAGGACACGGTGAGCAGTAGGAGGTGGCTGGCTTGCTGCTGTCTTCACCTCCACGCCTTGTGTTGCATCCATGGCTGGTAAGTGTTGATGTGTGGTCCGTCCACCCTCAAGCCTGAAAGAAGGACAGGTTTTTGTATCCTGGTATACATATTTCAAGGGCATTTGCTGATAGATTTTCCTGGAAGCTAATTACCAGATAGATAAAAATAAATAAATTTGGGTATATATACTTATCTATTACTTCCAGCACAATGTTCCCTGTAACTGACTAGCTTCTTCCTGTGTTATCCTTTTTTTTTTTTTTTTTATGGCTTATAGCCCCTGTAGGTATACTTGAAGAGTATGGGAAGTGTTGTTCAGCTTCCACCCATTACTGGCGCAGACACTTTTATTTATAGTGTTACCCATATTAGGGCCCATATCACCACCCAAGCGCATCTTTAACCCATAAGAGGTCAACATACCTTTACATCACATATACTCGTCCTGGTCACCAAAAATCACTTTTTTGTTTATTGTTCCATATGTATGAAAATGATCACAAAACTAAAAAAAAAATAAGTTAAAGTTCAAAATCGGCATTTTTAAATGTCCTGCTGGGGCTTTAAACTTGGCTCGCTGGGCGGTGCTGCCAGACGTACGATTTTTTTTTTTCTTGATTTTTTGTTGTTTACCGACCTTTTAAGAGCTATAAATGATAATCTACGATAAGTAAGTGTATTATGGGTCCTTATTATCTAAGACAGTTGCATGTTTTCATATATAGTTAATTTCCATTTTTTTAAATGAAGCAGTTTTATTACAAAATAATTATATTTTTTTGTCTAACACTACAAGTACCCTTTGGCTTCCTTCACATTATTTACACTATAAATGATAATCTAGCTAAAGCTGTGCTAAAATATGCTAGACACATACAGAAAAATAATTCATGTAAGCAGAAGGCATTTGGAAGTAGTAGAAAGCGGGAAAGTGACGAACGTACTTGTACGTGATTGACCACAGGAAGTAACCTCCGATTTCACGTACTTGTACGTGATTGACCACATACGGGTTAATGTAACCACCTAGAACTTGGGTATCATCGTGACATGTAGGTAACTTTAAACCATTCAACAAATAGCAAAGTTTCAAGGTGGTAAGTGGTGGGATTTGAACCTACACATGGATGTCTGCCCAATCCCACGCTCCCCACCCTATCCACTATACCACCCCCTCCTCTATTACGTTACATTTCCTGTTACTGTGTCTGATGTCTCACTCCTTTCTGTATTCCTCTGCTACACTGAGTAACCCCTCCACACCTTACTTATTTAGCAATTAACACTATGCAATCTACATTTGCTTGGCCTCCTGATCTACCATTCCCAACCCTTGCTCCCTTTCCTGATTTCATAATCCTTGCTAACATTCCTCTATGCATAGTTGAAGATGGTTGAGGTACATACATTGTTTTCCACCCAGCTGGTGCTCATTCCTAGCATAAATTTAGCTTTATTATCCTCATACATTCTTCCTTACTAGATGTGGGTCTTGCATACCTCAACAGTTTCTGCAGTATCTTGCAATCCTAAGGTGAAATACAGGGCAGCCACTGGTTCCAATTCTTGGAGCCGGCTCTGCATGAATACGCATGAATATGTATGTTATCATCAATATTATTTAGGAAGTCTTGCAAATGCCAGTATCAACAGATGAATGAAGTACAGTGTAATACAATCATATATACCTTGCATCCATTATTCAAAGAAATTGTGCAAATAATATAAAAACATTTTGTTCATGCTGACCATTGGCCAAATTATTATAATTTCTTTGTACTAAGATTGGTAAGTAACCTATTACATCATAACAAGGGTATATATATACTGGTGGAGGTGGACATCCATGACATGTCATAAAAGCTAAGCCTGCTGAACTGAGAGGGGCACCTGTGACCATTGTCCCAATGATTAAATAAAAACCTAACCTGCCCACACACCCATAATGACTTATTTGCTTATTATACCATAACTCATCTTCTCTTGAATCATAAAGTAAATTTTTCCCAGGCACCAAGGATTTCCTAAAACAGTGAATTAAAGGTGCACATATCAAGATTATATCTAAATTTGCAGTATTAGAAAAAAAATTGTAATGTTCAAATCTAGTAAAACAATGGCATCAAAGTGAAATATAACTCTAGCGTGGAATTACATGGAACAGACATTGTACATCATCAAAGAAATCCTGTGTGAGATAAGATTAATCATTCGCTAAACTGCACATCCATTCAGTATCCATCACAGATTGTGAGTCTCTCAGGACCGGGAGTCAGTACTCTGTATTCTATAATCATCCCAGCCAGCATTTTAGAGGAATCCCAGAACACTACACCCTGCCCTAGTAACTGCCAATCAATGCACTGGTGGTTTAAACACTAGTATTCACTGGCTGCACTCTACTAATTCCACATGGAACTGGTTCATAGAGCCAGTTATGAGAGTTCCACCTGCTCATGGAACCGATTCCTTGAATACTTCAGTCATCGGTTCCTACCCACCACTAGTGACAATGAGCTTGAAGCACCACGTGAAGGGACAGCACGTTGGCGGTACATATGAAGAACACTTGGTGACCGCATCACAAAACTAAACCAGCCGTGCAATTTGATTTTCTGCACATTGAGTTATTCTAAATAATGTGAGCAATACGAAAAATTGACTAGGTTTTTACGTGTTATTCCAAAACAACATATTCTAAACACGCATAAATAAAAAAAAATACTTGTAGTTCAAGAAAACATAGCTAAGTGATTGCTTAAAGATAGATGCAGAACAGAACAGCAATGCAAAACATCCAACAAAACTCACACAGACGAGGACCAAGGCAACGTTTAAGACATTTAATTGCCTGGACAGAGGAAAGAATTAAATAAATGAAGAAAGCAAAACAGATAACCTTGTGATAGCACTCCTCAATACTACAGTTGAAGAATTAAAAACTGCAGGTGATTTGTGAAAGAGAATCTGATATTACTGAAGAATGCCATTAGTCTCACTAATACGAAAAAGGGTTGCACCACAGGATAGTAGACATTTTTAAAAGACACTTTTCTTTCATACACTTACCCCCACAAATTATTAATTTAGTACTAATGGTAATAAAGAAGTTTTGCGTAGAACATGAAAATCCCAATATTAAGTTAGGTTAGGTGTTAGCTCAGGTTAAGTTTAGTTAGAATGCATCAATGGTTTTATATGAATAGAACACAAAAATATCTGCATTAAAAAATCCCTAAATCTAGAGATATTTTCGAAATATATGGATTTTTTTTCGACAGACATGAATACTCATTTTGTGTTCTGGGTGTCAAAATGCATTTCATATTACTGATGTCTTTCTCCATATTTACCGCGAATCCTTGAGTAAAGCAAAAATTACAGCAATACCAAACATAATGCAAATCGAGTATCAGAAACAAGAACAGAAGATAAGATCGCTCTGATCATGACATGGAGTGAAGCGGATGACAGCCGACGGTCCCAATGGGTGGACGCCTTCCAGGTGTTTCACAACCAGCATGATGCACTTCTTAACCACCAACACTCCTTGTTTTCCTGAGCTCCTCTACCTTTCCACACTAACTGCCTGACGCGGCGTGCAGCGTGCGAACTCAGCACACCACAGCAAACACCATCCTGGCCTTCAACCTAACTCACAGCGGTCACATGACAAGCTTATTTCCTTCACTCTCCTCTCTTGCACACTAATCTCACTTCTTACTCAGTGTGGCAAAGGCTTTACACTCCTTGCATTTCTTCCTTCTCATTGATATCAATGTGGCTAATTACCTTCAAAGTGTGCTGGAGCTGCCAGACACGTCCTTCCACTCAGCCCGCTGCTCAGAGTCAGTGCTTCCGTCACACTAGTTCCGTGCCACGGCCAGTGCTGCCACTTGCCAGCTGATCGACTGTCCCTAGCGGATGGGAGGAAGGGGGGTGAGTGATGCGGGGGGAAGTACTATAACTATCATTGCTATTTTTATTGTGATTATTATTATTGTTGTTGTTGTTGTTGTTATTAATATTATTAACATTACCATTTAGAAAAGTTATGAAAGTGGGCCAATCATACTATCAAGCTGCCCAAACAAAACATGAAATCCATGAAGCCCAAAACAGTCACAACTCACAAGTACCGAATTACAATTGGTGTACGTTTCCCTCTGTGCAAAGTGTTACTGGAGGTGAGGACTGAATACTTGTAATGATTTAATTTGATCGTCACCGAAGGAAGACATCTTGTTGGGTAGCCGTTTGTTAAACATGTTACTTCCCGCCAACAAGTCGATACTTCCCACTCGCTATGTGTGAACGTGTTCCGACTAGAAGGGCTCTGTTGATACTTCTACCGATATAAAATTTCAGTCGCATATTGACACGTGTGAACCCGCCTTTACAAAAATAGACTCGGCACCGGCATCCAGCAGGCAGCAACCTCATCACTGCTGCTGTGGAGCAATGACAGACCCCTTAGGCAACTTTATATAGCCTCTCCTGGCCCAGGAACCCATGCCGTGCCTGCCTCACCATGCAGCGGCCTCAATGACTTACACTGGCTGCAGGTGGCTTGGTAGCCAAACTAGCCTTCCTCCAGCTACGAAGTCTGGATCGAGAAGATAAACGTCGATCGACGAAATGGCAGTGTGTTCCCCTTCAGGCAAGGCACATATGCTGATGTGGAACGCCATATGGTTCAATACTTACGCTAGCACCAACTCCTTCACTGTACTTCTGCCGTTGGGTAGCTGCTGGAGCCGCCGAGGAGCGCCAACGCCAGCACTAACGCGGCTCTAATAACCCTGCTGTCACGGCGCTCACCGGCTCTCGATCGTCGTGGAGACAAGCCGCGGGGCCGGTATGGGATCCAACCTTCACCAACCCACTGCAGGACATTGGCAGACAAATCAACCAACGAACCGGAGACCCTCGCAAAATACCCTCCCTGCCTGGGTAATGTAGGAGTAGGTGATCAGCCTCGCGGCGGTCCGTGGCATAGCGGCAGCAATCTGCCGACCAGCGTCTGCGTGGATGGCAATATAAACGGTATTAGCGACACACACACATACTTGATAAGCCTATGCTCTCTCCAGGTCGGTAATCTCACATAGCCAGGGCAGCCCAACACACACACACACACACACACACACACACACAGGTTTTTTACATACATTATTACATTACAGGTATTTATATAGATTACATATTATATACATGCTAACATTACTTTACATTCTTCCAATGGCTGCTGGTAGTCGGGGAGTGGGAGGGAGGGAGGGAGGGAGCAAAGACTGGGTCTGGGTCTGGGTTCAGCCGGTGGGTGCCTCCCGTTGATGACGTCACAAATATACGTTACAGAAACCAATTTGAAAATGCCAATTCTCAAAAAGGCAGCTGGACACAAATACTATATAAATTCTGACTTGTCACCAGTCAAAACTAATCCTAAAACTTAAAAATATTGCCGGGCTGAGTAATAATATAAATATTTAAAAATACAGTAAATTAAAGTGTTATAATATGGACTTGCTTAAACACAATTCTAAAGCCCACCAATCTTATTCACCACGATCGATAACACTTTAAAAAATATATGAACTACCTTCACAGCACATTAAAATTTGGCAACATGCTGAACTAGGGAAAAAAAAAAAAAACTTTCGTATAACATTGTCACTTTTACAAACTTTAACAGGGCTGAAAATTACTCTTAAAGTCCATACATTTAGCTTATTAGAAGTATAACACACTTTAAACATCACAAACGATCTTTTGAAAACGCAAATACCCCATGACAACTTAAAATGAAAAATCAAAGATACGTGGTTTGAAAATTTGCAAGAGAAACAGGGCTCTTATTTAAACTCCAAACACCCGCTGAATCACCGTATTTCACACAACACAAGCATGAAACACTCAAAACACTCCTAAACATCTGTAGAAAGCATAAAAACTTACTTATAATCCGAAATAAGTGAGCTAAGAAATATGAAAATGATGTTAGAACTAGCCAGACTGATGCATGATGGAAGTCATGGAACCTACTGATGACTTGATCAAGATGGCCGCTCCGGAGTGCCGGCCGCCGCCAGCTATTTAGCCTTAACGAGGCCTTCTTGACACACAAAGCTGGCAATGCGGATGTGCCTCAACAGCTAACACGAAAGACTAGACACGTGCCTCCACTTTGTGACATTTCTGGCTTACAATACGTAACAAATAGCTGCACATCATGATGAGACATATCCACCGCCACTGCCACTAAACCTGTTGTGTGTGTAAATGGGTTCGGTTTGCTGGAGGGGGAGGGGGAGAGTGAGAGTGGAGTGAATGAGGTGGTTGTGGTGAGTGAAAGGAGAGAGAAGGGGGTAGAGGAGAGGAGGAGGGGGGTTGTGCGTAGCACACCTCAGGTGTGTGTGGTGGGTGACTCTCGGGTTAGATACTTAGATAGCACTTTCTGTGGGAAAGACAGGGATAGGAGGACGAACGTGTGTATGCCTGGTGCAGGTGTGAAGGCAGTGAGTGAGGAGGTGCAGAAGAGGGTTGGGGGGATGGAGAGGGAGGGTGTAGTAGTTTTGCACGTAGGTGGGAACGATGTCAGAGCAGGTGGATCAGAGGAGTTAGTGGCAAGATTTCGGGAAATGTTAGGCAAGATAAGGGAGAGTGGTAGGAGGTGTGTAGTGTCAGGAATCTTGCCTCGTGTGTATGTTAGCAGGGAATGGTTGTCTAGAGCCATTGGTGTGAATGATCGGGTAAAAGGGATGTGTAAGGATGTGGGTGTCAGCTTTGTGGATGTATGGGATAGGTTCTATGGGCGAAGGGATTTGTATGCTAGGGATGGTGTGCATCTGAGTAGGAAGGGTGTGGATGTGCTGAGTGGATGTCTGGAGGGGAGTTGGGATGGAGTGTAGGGGTGAGGTAGCAAATGCATTCCAGAAGAAAGATGTTAGACATAAATTAGATAGGATAAACAGAGATAGTGAAAAGATTAGGAAAGATTTCCAGGTGCAAATAGGAGAGAATAAGATTAGGATTCCAAATAAGGAGACAGCATCTAGGAAGGTAGCAGGACTTAAATGTTTTTATGTAAATGCCAGGAGTCTTAGGAACAAGAAGGACGAGTTATCTAGTTATATAGTTGAGGAGGACTTAGATGTTGTATGTGTCACAGAGGCATGGGTAAATGAGGAAAAGTTTAGGAAAATAGGAAAGAATATGAAGTAGATGGATACATTATGTATTTACACCAGAGAATTGGTAGGATAGGTGGAGGAGTAGTTATTTATGTAAAAAATCCTTCATTTCCAGTCAGGTTAATGGTATTAAGGTAGATAACAGAGTAGAGTCCTTATGGCTGGATGTTAGAGTAAACAAAAGTAAGGTTATTAGAGTAGGAGCTTTTATAGACCACCTAACCAGTCAGCAGATGTAGACAACCTTATGGTAGATGAGATAAATAGGGGTGTACTAGTCAGACAATTATCTTAGGGGATTTTAATCTTAAGTCAGTAAACTGGGAGAGGATGGTAGGAGATGCTAGTGAAAATAAGTTTATGGAAAGTTTTCAGGATAACTATTTAGTGCAGATGGTAGATAAACCTACTAGGGGGAGGAAGGTTTTAGACAAAGTACTAACAAATATTGAGCATTGTTTAAAGAAAGTTGAGGTAGGAGAGACTTTAGCAAACAGTGACCATCATATAATTAGATTTATCATTAATTCCAGTAGGAGAGGTAAACTGGGAAGATAGTTTTTGAAATAAAACTGCACAGGAGATGTGGGATATTTTTAAGGTTGTAGTAAAGGGTATAGTGATGCAGTGTATCCCTTACAAAGATATAAGGCAGAGAAACAGGAAGCCATTATGGTGGACTCACGAGATAGATAGACAGATTAGAGAGAAGAAGAGGGCATATAGAGAGTTGCAGAAAAGTGGGGAAGATGTAGATTTGATTAGGTACAGACAGGTCAGGGATGATTTGAGTAAGGTTATAAAAAAAGTAAAAGGCAGGCAGAGATAAAACTAGCTAGAGCTGGGAGTAAAGATCCCAAAAATTATATAGTTATTACAAGGTCAGTGATAAAAGAAATAAGGATAGGATTGGACCACTCAGAAAAGATGGTGTAGTAGTGGATCAAAATGAAGACATAGTAGAATTATTGAATGAACAATTTTCTTCAGTATTTACTAGGAAAGAATAGGAAATCCTGTTACAAACAGTGCGACGAGTAGTTTAAGAGCTTTAGAAAATATTGATATAAAACCGGGAATTATTAGGAAATTTATTCTTGAACTAGACGATAGGAAAGCTAGTGGTCCTGATGAGCTACATGCCAGAGTACTTAGGGAGGGTGTAGACAGTATTTCTGAAGCACTTAAGTTAATCTTTGAAAGATCACTTAGGTTTGCTGAGATACCTCAGGACTGGAAGTTAGCTAATGTTACTCCAATATTTAAAAAGGTAGGAAGGATGATGCGAATAATTATAGACCGATCAGTTTAACTAGTATAGTATGTAAGATACTAGAGAAAATCATTAAGGGTAGTATTTGGGAGCATTTAAATGAGAATAGATTAATTAGAGATACCCAACATGGCTTTAGATCAGGGAGGTCCTGTCTTACAAATTTGCTCGATATCTTAGAATATATTACCAAGGAGTTAGATGATGGAAATAGCATAGATGTTATATATCTAGATTTTAGCAAGGCGTTTGATAAGGTACCGCATAGGAGGCTAGTGTACAAATTGAGACTACATGGGATAGGGGGTAGGTTAGTTGATTGGATTAGTGAATGGCTTTCTGATAGGAAACAGAGAGTAGTATTAAATGGGGCAATGTCTGAGTGGAAGGAAGTGGTTAGTGGGGTACCCCAAGGATCAGTGCTAGGACCTCTTCTTTTCTTGGTGTACATTAACGATTTAGATATAGGAATTAGTAGCAAAGTATCAAAGTTTGCAGATGATACTAAGATAGCATGTGCAGTACAGGGTGAAAAGGACAATTACAGAATACAACGAGACCTGGACAGGCTGATAGCATGGGCAGACAGGTGGCAGATGGAGTTTAATTCTAAAAAGTGTCAGGTTATGCATTTAGGTAAAGACAACACAAACTTTAACTATGAGATGGAGGGATGTTGGCTAGAGGCAGTAGAGGAAGGAAAGGATTTAGGAGTAGTGATAGACAGGACTATGAAATTTTCAAAGCAATGTTTAGAAGCAAGAAATAGGGCAAATAGGATCCTGGGTTTTATAAATAGAAATGTTAGTTATAAAAGTAAGGAAGTGGTGCGTAGCTTATATAATTCCTATGTTAGGCCCCATTTAGAGTATTGCATACAGGCCTGGTCACCCCATTATAGGCAGGATATCAACATGTTAGAAGCAGTTCAGAGAAGAGCAACTAGGATGATACCAGCATTAAAGCGCCTGGAGTATAGAGATAGATTAAAGGAATTAAACATGTTTTCATTTGAGAGGAGATGTATAAGAGGGATATGATAGAGTTATTTAAAATGTTCTCAGATACAAACTACATAGATGTGAGATCTTTCTTTACCTTAGAGGAGGGAAGTAGGACTAGAAATCATGGCAGGAAGATTAGAAAGCAAGGCTGCAGGTTAGATATAAGAAAATATTTCTTTAGTCATAGGGTGGTAGACTTCTGGAATGCATTGCCAGAGAGGGTTGTAAATAGCACTAGTTTGACAATGTTTAAAAACAGATTAGATAAGCACTTGAATTTATTAGATTTATAATTATGTATAGCGCTGCATGATAGTTTTTATAAGAAATTTACTATAGTTAAACAAGACATGATCCCCATGTATGGGGATCACAGATTGTAGAGGAATTCGCTGCAGGACTTAGCCCTGTTAATGGGCCAAATATTTAGAATTAGTATATAATGTATTGTGTACTTGTAAGTGTATCTTTAAGTACCTTAAAGGCCCTTTGTTATCCTATTATTTATGTTATGTTATGTTAACTTGTATCTTGAACTGATATTGATCCATTAATTGGCTTATTACGGTCATTATTATACAATTACATTAATACAATTACTACCATTACTATTAGTACATCCTTATGACGATAGTTTTACGATTCCCATGCATGACTATTGGTACTAGGTGCAGTATAATTGCACTACTGTCATTACAATTACTACTTACTAAATTATTACCCTTACTATCATTATCGCCTTTACGAGAGGGAGAGAGAGAGAGACACGGCTGGTTGGGAGTGAAATATTAGGAGGGAAATCACGGTCAAATGTAAGAAAATAACATTTTTATTATTTTCAGCAGCTATATTTACATACATAGCAAATTATATTTAGTTTATCATAATAAATGTTTCCTTGTTTAGCTCACAGTTATTGGTGTATCACAGACTGCTGACACACACACACACACACACACACACACACACACACAGATCCTAAATGATATGATATAAAAACAAAATCCAATAAATAATAGAGAACTAATAATAATGAACCACATCCATTCACCACACAAACAAATGCAAACAAACAAGACAACAATGTGACTAGTTTGCAATTCCATTTTCTTAGCTACTCTTTTCATGACATTCTAAAGAGCCCAGTCTTTACAAACTTCACAAAACATTACCACAAATACATCTAACATCACTCATCTTCCTTTCAGTAACTCAAATAGTGATGTAAGGAAGACCATACTGAATATTCCTCCCTTATTATCTTTCTGTTTAGTATATCCTAATACCTCAAAGTCACATTATTACTCTTATCCTTCCACACAACCAGCAAGGAACAATTACCTTTAAAGAGTTTCTGAATAGAGTTATATTGTACCTGACAAATGAGTAGTTTAACACATCTATTTGTCTCTAATTCTTTATCTCTTATCACTAGTCTTTCTGAATAAAAGCTAAATTCTATCTGATAATGTTCTCTTTATCTCTTAGCTTTACTATCATATTCCTTTATGTCCTCGTGTATTGATAGCATGAATGTTTTAGGATATATATTAACTTATCTTTACTTTAATGCTTAGTTCTCTCATTATTTTTCCTGACTCCTCCACTCCACACACTTCTGCACTGTTTTGTGTCATAATATTACTGTCTTTTTACAGTGCAGCTTGATGACAGATCTCAGGCTATTTTACAACATGGTCACTTCATTCACCACAAAAAAATATCGTTTGAGATCAGTGTTCGTTTTACAACACTGCAACTCTCTTAATACTCTGTTAACTAAGAAAACACACAAACACAAACACACTCTATATATCACAAACACACATACTCTATATATCTCGGAGAACTCACGAGTCATTCAAACAAACTTTCCTCTCTGTGATCGCAGCACTAGAGAGTCAAACATGCAAAAAAGGGGAAGAGAGAATGAGAACCCGACTTGAATAAAAAGATACACATAATAATACTGATCCTCTCACTCCACTCCAGTCTCCCTAACCTGAACCTCCTTATAAACATCCCCATATTAAAGTCCTAAGTACCAGTATTGTTATATCCTTAGCATTGATACTCTCCTCACATGATCTTTAAACACTCTACACTTCCCTTAATTTGTTTCAGTATTATTCTCTCCTTACAACACAACACTTGCTAACTCTTCACACTCTCTTCAACTTAATCACACATTCCTATAATTATTTGGTGTGAAGTATTATTCCTTTAACAAAACACAACACTTGCCAACACTTCACACACTCTTCAACTTAATCACACATTCCCATAATTATCTGATGTGTGAAGTATTATTCCCTCATCAAAACACAACACTTGCCAACACTCCATTCTCTCTTCAACTTAACCCCTTCAGTACTGGGATGCATTTTATCATGAGTTTTTGGGTATGATTAGATAATTTCATTTACATTATGAAGGATCTATGGAGGTCATAAGATTAAGAAGAGTCTTCACTATTTCAACCTCCCCACATAAGTTTCTGAAGCTGAATAAAATCACCAAATATTAACCCGAATAAATATGAAAAAGTGTCATGGCACTGAAGGGGTTACCTAGAGGTTCCCATTACAATTCCCTGTCTAAAGTATTGTCCAGTATCAATCCCTCTCATTAACAAAGCCAGCAAACACTCCAAAGTCTCCTGAACTTCCTCTAAACATTTCCAGCCACAAACTTTCTGTTCCTGTGTGAAGGCCAGCAGTGTCATCTCTTCATTAGCTACCTGGAGGAACAAGGAGTCTGACTATTGATATGTGATAAACTGAGCTGGTTTTCTCAGATACCTGGAAGTGTTAGTTAAGTTTCCTACACTCCAAACACATGCATATATAAAAAGAAATATATCACCTAGTATAATGGCTGACTGAATGAGACATTGACACAAACCAACCGTGACACTGTGGCTTGTAACTTCACACAAACATACATCACAGGAACAGAATGTAAACATTGTGGCCCAGAAAAAAAAAAACTCGTCACTCACAAACACCACACGGAAGCGTAGTTGATCGACGGCATAAATGCCTGAAAAAACACCAAATCTCATTCTTAAACCTGTCAGTATTGCACCTCACCAGCTTTCATGCGGCTGCAGTGGAGGTTAGTGAAGTTTTCAATAGTGCCTGTAGTCTGAGAAGCATTCTACACTACCAATAAGAAAAAGGCCAATGAAAACCTTACTAGTCACCTCTGTGGGCCTTGAAAACAGTGAGGCTGAGGACAAACTAATACCAACACAATAGTCACACATGGAGCATTGAAGGGATTATGAGTGACATGGCGAGGCAGGGAGCTTAACTACAAGTGGTATATGTAGTAACCATATTCCCGACCCTCTGAGTGACTGTTCTGCAAGTCCGGCCACCCGATGCACCAAAGTGAGGCTGCTGCTGGTACTGCTGGAACTCGTGGCCCGGGTCATGGAACTGGCCCTGAAACTGGCTGCGGAAGGCTTGTTGGTGGGCCTGGTTGTGGGCGGACCTGTGGCGGCGCATGTGGTCCTCCTGACGGAAATGGCCACCGGGGCCGAAAAATGTATTGTGGGAGCCAAATTGGTCCCGCCCCCTAAAGCTGTGGCCAAAGAAGTCCTCCAAGTCCAAGAAATCATCGTCCTAATAGAGAGAGGGAAGAGAAGAGACGAGAGGCGCCGTGAGGTGATGGAAAGTGAAGGTGTGCATTGCTATGTGTGTCCTTGTATGTGCAGCGTGCATTCATGTGTGTGTGTATGTGTACTATACCCGCTTACACTATTACTACACTACACTACGTATACCCCAACCATACATTCTTTTATATAGGAGGGGGACCAGCCAAGGGAAGAAATAATAAATAAAAAAAATTAATAGATAAAAAATAATTAAATAAAATAAAGCCCCCTTAAGATGCTGGTCCCCAAACAGAGTCAAGACAAATCTTAAAAATAAATAAACAAATAGAGGATGAGTGCCTTGAACCCTGCTACATACGCCAACACCAACGCAACACTTACAAAGTCACTGGAGAAGCCGCCACCGCCAAACCCGCCTCCGAAAGCGTCAAAATCAGCAAACAGGTCGTCGAAGTTGAAGTGGAAGGCGTGTCCCTGGTGGCCGCCGGAGCCCCCTGAGCCGCCTGTCTGCTTGTGTGTGTAGCCAGCATGTCCCAGCATGTCGTACTCCTTCCTCTTGTCCTCGTCTGATAGAGTCTCATATGCTGCCAGAAGATAAGATAAGATAGATCAAGTTGCAAGAGGTTGTCAGGCCTACCCGTGGCAGTCCCTGTGTGAACAACACTACCTAAATCCACCTATCATCCCCAGCCATAAATCTGTCTAATCTTTTAAGAGCTTTCTACTGACTCCACCAACAACATGACTACCGAGTCCATTCCATTCAGATTCATAGAAGATAAATATAATGTATATTGATGGAGAATTATGAAATGTTGGTAATATATAACTTCATTATTTTTTTTTGTAATTCTCTACCACAAACATCTTAAAATTATTGTCATCTGCTGAGATATTGATAGAGAAATCACTAGTAAACTATGAAACGTTAAGATTTTAATTTTGTTGTATCATCCCTCTATAAAACACAAAATCTTTCTCACCTTACCTAGAATACCCAAGTTTCCCCAAAACACCTCCTACCTTCTCTACAATTCAGTAAATCTCTATAAACACAATAATACAATCTATACTTCCTAAACTTAAAATCACAACACAAAAACATTTTTTGAACTTCAACAATCTCTCTAAATTTTCCTAATATCATGCAAGAGGGGAAGCCGACCAAGGGGGGCGGGGGGGAAGTACACTTGAATGCCAGTGCCCCTTCCTCCTTATTTTAGTCAGTGGTACTGTACACACAAACAACAACAACACACAAATATTTTCTCACCTTCTGCAATTTCTCTAAACTTTTCCTCAGCCCCTTCCTCCTTATTTTTGTCAGGGTGGTACTGTATGGCCAGTTTGCGGAAGGCTTTCTTGATCTCCTTATCGTTGGCGTTTCTCTTCACTCCCAGCACCTCGTAATAATCCCGGGCACAGGACACAAGGGCCACAGTGGAAATTAAGAGGTATGTCCAGATAAACATAAGATCCATGACTGCTTTGCTTCACTTTAGTTGTTCTGTAAATGGAAAGGTTGTGTTAGTGAGGATGCCGTTTTCTTTTCCCGTTTGTTATTCTTTCTTACATTTTTTTTGTTCTATTTTCTTGTACATTTCTCTTTATTGATTTTTTTTTCCACTTTAGTACACTTTTTATCCTCTTTGGCTCTATTTTTCTTTTTATATATCTTTCTTTCTTGCATATTTTTTTTAATTTTCTCATTTGTGCAAACTATCTTTTAACTATCTCTTTCCCTTCCATACACATTTCTCTCTCTTTCTCTCTTACACACACATATAAAGATTTCTGAATTTGGATATTAGTTTTCTCTCTCTCACACTCTCACACACACACACACACACACACACACACACACACACACACACACACACACACACAGTTATTATTTACAAAACCACATTCATGGCTAACTTGACAAATATGAATGCTTACTCTACAGAGAATAAAAACCTATCTTATTATATCTTATCACTAGTAAAGAGCTTTCTATTTCATTAGTCTTTGTCTTAAGCTACAGAGACAAGGTTGATGTAAGAATAATACTTAACTTTTTGGCAGATATCAGTGTCCTCATGAAAATCCTGTCACTTTAGGATAATGAATAAGTCTTGCTTATAAATCAATTACCTCATTTATTTTTACTGTTGCTATGAAACAGGTTCAGCAATTATAAAAAGGAAATACGTGATGAATTGGCAATACTGTTTCTGGCAGGTAATAAACATATACAAGGCAATAGAGAGAGAGAGCCATGTAATATTTCAATAGATGCATTAGTGTTGTATTGATTCTTCATAATTCTGGTCCAGAACATAATACTGTCAACATTTCCACATTTTCTTTATAGTATACAAATTCAGCTGTTCTTTCTTTCACTTATTCTGTGTGCTTCACTAATGCAGGAGCTAACCAGGACTTTCACTCTCTTATTCCTTCCACCAGTAAACTCTTGGATAATCAAGTATTTTCTCTCTCTCTCTCTCTCTCTCTCTCTCTCTCTCTCTCTCTCTCACCCCTATTTTGTTCACCTCACTAACACACAATTTAACCAGGACTTTCACTCTCTTATTCCTTTCATCAGTAAACTCTTGCTAATACTGCTACTGTTTCACTTGTTTTCTTTAAGAAGCAATAGTCTGAGTCTTTCTTTACTCTTATCCCTATTCTGTTCACCTTACTAATACAGACAGGAGTGAATCTTCCCCCATTAGATATTTGCAGCCTTTTTTTTTTTTCTTAATTTCTCACCCTTGTTGTCCATCTCACCAATGTCTGAGTTAACCAGTACCTCCAATCTTTCAATGATAAACTTGTAAATAATGTTTTTTTTTTCATCCTTTCCCTCATCCCTATACTGTCCACTTTACTAGTCCATGAGTTAACCTGTACCTTAGCTCTTTTAATTCTCTCACTGATAAACTCTGGGACTCTATTCCTGTTTCTGCATCTCTCTGGGCCTATAAGAACTTTGGAGTATCAACTGGCTCTCTCTTGGTTATACTTTTCTTTACTTCCTCTATTTTACGAAAGTAATTTTGATTTTTTTTTCTTTTTGAGTGAGCTTCACCTCAATCTATATTTCTGCCTCTGTGCAAAGTATATATGTCACAGAATCTAGTAAGTGTTCATGGGTGAAATAAATAGATTAATAGACTAGTTTACGGTAAGAGCAAAGATCAAAACTGATGATGTGATTATCAAATGCTGTTTTTCCTTTTTCATATCTTTTGTTTTGTTTTAACCTATATAATGTTGTATAGAAAATGTCATCACTGTTGTGGGTAACTGTACAAATGGATACCCTGTCTATCACCAGCCGGCGTACGTGTGTGTGTCTCGATGCAACGTAATACCTGGTTTGGCGCTTGACAGACCTACATACAACTAATCAACATCAGCAGAATGCAACACAAGTAAGGTTTGAAAGACTTGAGTATCACCAAAGTTAAGCCAATTCTGAGTATCATCTGCTGTCTGTCAGTGTCCTAAGGTGAAGCCAAGGCAAAGTTGTCTCCTGCCGGGACGAGACCCACAACTCTCCGATTTCATCACAAAATATCCAGGAAGCAACTCAAGCAACTCAACTTTGCCCAAACTTCACAAAGAAAACAATAACATGAGATAAGAAAGGAGGACTTACTAATGCACTTATAGTAGATTTACCACAGTCAAACTAGAAGCATTTGAAACAACCAGACACACAATTCACACACTCACTCAAGCACACACACACACACCTAAAAATAATAAGAGTAAGCCTTAAAAATCTGAAAACAGAGACCCTGGTGCAAGCCAAAAGCCCTGTGAGATGCTAAGCTAATGATTCAGGGGTGCAGGACACACAGGCACCTCCTCATGATTGCCTCCACCCTCACCCAGCCAGGCCATGCTGGGTACCTTTGGCAACACTGATTGTGACAAAGTAAATAAAACCTTGGCAGTATTTACCCTTGAGGATTGTCACATGAGGGAGGCACCATCATCTTATCACGCCACACCACACCGCACCACGCCAACACCACTCCCTCATGCCAAGCTCTATTGCAACACAGTGAGATCACAGGGCCAGTCGGTGCCATGTGGGGCGCCGACCTCTCTTAAAGACCTAAAGCCACATCACAGTGAAGGCAGTAAAATAATAGATCACATGCTGCTGCTCCTCTCCTCCTCCTCCTCCTCTTGCCTGAATATCCACTACTGGAAGTTTTAAGAGAAAAGACTTGTGGTTTGTTATTTGCTTTCAAACCTAATGAGAGAGAGAGAGAGAGAGAGAGAGAGAGAGAGAGAGAGAGAGAGAGAGAGAGAGAGAGAGAGAGAGAGAGAGAGAGAGAGAGAGAGAGAGAGAGAGAGAGAATTTGTTCCCAGATAAGTAGGAGAATCAACAAAAATCAAACCCAAAGGCAAGCAGTGCTGAGGCTTCCCACACAGCGAGGGGCCCCTGCCCACCACCACACTGCTGCCTACACTACTGCACCGGCTCCCACACACCGCTGGCACTGATGGCATACTTCTTGGGCCGGTTGCCTACAAAGAGTGACTCGAGGGGCCTGGGGTGGTCCACGAACACCTTGAACACACGGCGCAGCTCCTGGCAGAAGTGAGGCGGCTCCACCTTGGGAGACGTGGAGAAGTTCCTGAGTAGCACGTCGTCTGGCAGCTTGAGGTAGACGGCGAAGAGGTCCGCCTCAGAGCAGTGGAAGGGGTGGATGGTGATGGTGCCAGAGGAGTGGTCATACAGGTCAAGGGGGTGGCGGCCCCCGGCCATCCAGCGCGAGGCAGAGCGCAGAGGCATGTCCGGCTCCTGCATCTTGAAGTGTGCCGGGAACAGCGTGCCGCTCTGGATCTCCACTGCCACGCCGTACACCCTGGGGTGTGGCCCACTGGCACTCTGTGTGGTGTTGAGGCGGCAGGTGCACCACACACACAACCGGAAGTGGCACTCGTGGCGCACCAATGCCTCCAGTAGCTTGAGGGACAGCTGCTCCGCCTCAGCCCGTGCTGCCTCCTTGCTGCCGCGCTCTGGCTGGTAGCCCCCGACCACGGACACCTCCAGCCCCTCTCCGTGCCCCTCTATGCCCATTATCTTGGCCACCATGTCACCCAGGGCTGCCTCCTCTCCCCGACTCCCATCAAAATGTGCCACAGCCACAGTGCCGCTGGGGTGCCGCACCACCACCATGTGGCAGGTGGTGGCATCATCGGACCCCACCACACGCACCCTTGGGTCCCCACCCGGCACCACACCAAACTCCCCCTGGCCCACATACAGTGCGTGCCTTGCCTCCACCGGCCGCACCTTCTGGCCCGCAAAGTTGCGGCCAGCCTCAGCCACCTGTGGCCAGCAGGCAAAGAAATCATCGGTGGAGGCAGGGCACCGGGGCAGCGGCGCCCCCTCCACTAACAACACCATGCCTAGCTAGAGTGCCAGTGCTTCCCCTCACTGCCCCAAGCCTCTGCAGGGGACTGGGGAAGGAGGGAGGGAGGGAGGGAAGGGCTGTCTTGCTTAGTGCAAAGTCTGCTGCAGCTCAGTCACCCCTGAAAGAGAAGAGGGATATTTGTGTTCCACCTGCTACAGCAACAACAACAGCAATACCAACAACAACAACAACAAACACTACACTACTCCACAAGCACATTCCAGCCTCTGTGTGTTGCCCTGCTGAGGAAGTACCGGGAGCAGTGCCAGACTGTGCCCCAGACACAGGCCTGGAGACACACCCCGCGACACTCCCCAGCCCATGGCACTCATGGGGACCAACATGAGAGGCGTCTATGTACAGACTGAGGCTGCTGTGGTGAGCACCCCCAGGCAGTGCCTCCCACATGGGCCACTAGATCTAGGCAAGCAATAATAAACATAAGCCAAGAGAGGGAAAGAGAGAGAGAAAAAAGTAACAAATGACCAAAAAACCAGACTTACAGCAGAAATTCTTCACAAAATTCATAACAAAGCCTCTAAAACACACAGGAGTGATTCAGTTTGCCATCTGAGACCCATTACAGACCACTATTGCACCATCATGGGCTGCACCACACATGCCATGCCCCGTGTTCTTCCTTGGGCCGGCGGTGAGGTGTGGACAGCTCTGAGTAGTGTTGCACAAGGATGAACACACCCACAGCAACCTTGAGGCATGCATTGTTCAGCCGGGAAAGACCAGCAGTGGCTATCATAGTTTGTGTCAAGTCATTCTGGGTTGCTGCATTGTTCCTTGTCTCTCTCCTCCCCTTCCCTCTCCCCCCATTCCCTTGATATCAGGTTGTCATTCTTTCCTCATTTTCTCAGCTTCATATGTCCTCCAAATGTGAGTGACTGCCCACAAACACTGCACAGTTACATGCCTCCACAAACACTGCCACCTTTCTCACACACGAGTGGAGCATTAAGCATCATAAATAACTCAATGTTAATGTTTGTAATTATGTCTTATGCTGCTTTTCATGTTTTCTTCCATAAATAGCATAAATGGAAATAGTAAAGTAAAATAAAATGAAACAGTCAAGTAAATATATAACAAATAATAAAAAGGCTAAGAGAAATGAGATTGATCTATAAAAACAGATGTTGCAAGTGATATACAAATAAAATGCTTTAAAGTCATTTAATACCAAAGTAGTATGTAATGAGGAAAAAAAAAAAAAAAAAAAAAAAAAAATATATATATATATATATATATATATATATATATATAT
The DNA here is from genome assembly GCF_017591435.1 of Portunus trituberculatus. Classification (NCBI taxonomy): domain Eukaryota; kingdom Metazoa; phylum Arthropoda; class Malacostraca; order Decapoda; family Portunidae; genus Portunus; species Portunus trituberculatus. The sequence continues at coordinate 4,829,682 of NC_059288.1, forward strand.
ATATATATATATATATATATATATATATAAAATAAAACAGAGTAGATAAATAAATAGATAAATAAAACATTCACACAAAATTATGGAAAAAAAATAATAAATAAATACAAATGACAAATAAACAAAACAACAAAACTCAAAACCCACAAACACCAAAAAAAGAATTTCAAAACAAACAAAACACAGAGAGAGAGAGAGAGAGAGAGAGAGAGAGAGAGAGAGAGAGAGAGAGAGAGAGAGAGAGAGAGAGAGAATGTGAATACTGTCCATCACTGATAAACACACAAAATTGATCTCACTAATCTAACTTACTTATTATCTGTCTAGTAACTAATATTTCTGCTCCTCTAACTAATCTATTCTCTCTCAATTGACTTTACATTTCTCCTACTCTTACATCATCAACTAACTTTACAAACTAACATTAACCCCTTCAGTACCAGGACACATTTCCATATTCACTCTGCTTACTATTTGGTGATTTTATACAGCTTCAGAAACTTATATAGGGGGATTAAAATAGTGAAGACTGGCCATTAATCTTCTGACCTCCACAGACCCTTCCTAATGTCAATAAAATTGTCTAATCACACTCAAAATTCAAGATAAAAATGTGCCCCAGTAATAAAGGGTTAATACTAACAATTCTTTCTTCTATAACATTACAAACTAACACTCGTATAAACATTTTTCCTTCTCTAACATCACTTAGTAACATTATCTAACATTCCTACTACTTCTAACTCACCCATAACATTCCTGCTACTGTCTAACCACCAAAAAAATCACTACCCTGACTCTAGTAACTGACATTTCTACTACTCATAACTAACCTGACACCTTTTTAACTAACATTCCTTCTACTATATAGTAAACAAACTAACACACAAATGCCTAAAAAAAACTCATTCTTTCTTTGTTTGTCCATCAACCATATAACCAAATAAATAAATAAATAAATAAATAAAATAAAAATAATAAAAATAAAATCAATCAATAAAATTAAATCAAAATAGATAAATAATACTAATACTAACAATGACAAAATAATAATAATATGCTAAAACCCATCATCCTTTCTTTATCTGTCCCTCAGCCCTCTACAATCAAGAGTGCCAGATAATAGTGCCACCAGCTGATAGTAAGAGGCACTCCCCCAGCAACCAGAGTAGTGTGGCAAGAGAAGTGGTGAGGGATTGGTAATACTGGAGAGAGAGAGAGAGAGAGAGAGAGAGAGAGAGAGAGAGAGAGAGAGAGAGAGAGAGAGAGAGAGAGAGAGAGAGAGAGAGAGAGTGCCACAGTATAAACCTACACTGACCAGAACCAGGACAGAAACACAGCAAAGTCATCACTAATAATATGTAAGGTCAGGGTATTCATGAACTCATTGACCCCCTACCCCCACCAACACACACAATACAACCAAGAGACAATCCCCACAAAGCCTTATCTACCCTTATCAAGTGAATTTATGCACGTAGAAGTATTCCTGTACAGTACTAATATATACATTAACCCCTTCAGTACCATGATGTGTTTTCATATTCACTCTGCTTACTATTTGGTGATTTTATACAGCTTCAGAAATTCATGTGAGGAATTAAAATAGTGAAGACTCTGGCCATTAATCTTTTGACTTCCAAAGACCGTTCTTAATGTCAATAAAATTGTCTAATCGTACCAAAAATTCATGATAAAAGTGTTCCAATACTGAAGGAGTTAAGACTAGATTAACTGAGGAATATTATACATAGCAAGTGTTTTTTTTTTTTTTTTGTAAAGATTGAATACATGCATTTATATATATTTCTAGGCTAATATATTAATACCACCATCCATCTGATCAAACAAGACAGGAAGAGTAATATACATGCATATAGCAAGTGTTCTGTAAAGATTATCATATATATATATACATTTACTTAAATTCCCAAGCCAATAAATCAGTACCACAGAAAATCAATGACTAAAATATGTGTTAAAATCTAATAAAAACAAGGCAGGATTAAAATGACAGCCATTGTAAAGACTTTCTAGATAAACTCTTTGCAAAAACTGACAATGATCAAACTTGCATATCAAAGCCTCTGTTCGTTCAGGGCAATTATTGTACACTAATGTCAATGCTTCAGTTCATAAGTGACTTGTATATGGCTTCTTCAAATTAATTAGGAATGAAATGTGGTCCGAGTAATCATAACCAATGTCTGAAGGATTGGGTGGGGTGTGGCTGTTAGGTTAGGTTAGGTTAAGGTTAGTTAAGATAGAATACATTTGGTTAGGTTGAGTTGAGTTGAGTTGAGTTGGGTTAGGATAGGATAGGATAGGATAGGATAGTATAGATTAGGTTAGGCTAAGGTAAGGTAGGAAAGGGTAGGGTAGGGTAGTGTAGGGAAGGATGAATTAGGTTAGGTTGGGTTAAGATAGGTTAGGTTAGACTAGGATAAGATGGATTTGGTTAGGTTAGGTTAGGCTGGGGATGAGGTACAGGGAGGATTCAGTTTCTCCATTCTTTAAGGTGGATTAGTGGCCGTTAAGTTGGCTCAAGCTTGGAAACACATTTTTGTCATACCTCCTCCTTTAACCCTACAAAAATTCCCATAACAAAATTTTCCCATAGATATTTCTCGAAGACAAAAGTTTACCCATTATTTTTACATGACTCCCCCCTTAAATTTCGTCCCCCCCCCCGTTTTCCCCTTCTCCCACCAGGCCCTAAGGTTCGCCTAGGCTGGGGAGAGGTGACAGATGAATAAGAGATGCTACGGGTGGAATTTATCAGACAAAGGAAAGAAATTATATAAGAGAAGACAAAACGATTACCTGTTCAAACTCTCGACATTATTTTTTTTTGTCCTGTTCACCAAACGGGATGTGAATGTTGGCAATCACTACTTTGTGCAATGAAAGGGAGACAAGAGAGAAGCTATACAGAAAAAAAATACACTAATTACGTGTTTCTACCTAAGACGCGTGCCATTTCCCTCTAATTAATGCTACACACACACACACACACACACACACACACACACACACACACACACACACACACACACACAAAGGATACAAAAAATAGCCTTGGAGAATTATATAAGGCTTCAAAATCAGAGCAAAAGGAAAATGATAATAAAGCAAAAACACGAACCAGAAACGGGAATTTGGGTTTGTAAAGCAAGGTCACCTAAAATCTGGACCACCTTATTACACACACACACACACACACACACACACACACACACACACACACACACATGGAGGAAGAGGAAGAAAGAAAGTAGCCATAGTTAGCATAGGTAAAGACAATTCCATTCAAAATAAGCTAAGATGCTATTTACGAGTACAGGAAACACTCAACATTTACCTCCTTCCTCTTGTTTCTCTCTCTTTCCCTCCTCTTGGTCTCTTTGTGGCTGCAGGGGTGGCTGTGTGGCGAGCTGGGGTGACGTGGTGTCGTGGCGAGCTGGTGGTTAAGTGCCTGTAACGTGTAGTGTTCCAGTGCCACCTCAGGAGTGCCACAAGGACCTTCACTCCACTCAAGTCTAGACTGGTCCACCTTTTAAATGGCGTGCACCGCAATATTTAGCTGTCTCTGTACATTTCACTCATTTCTCCTCTTTTTGCATTTATCACACTTCGTTTAACCCTTTACTAACTCTGTAAAGATTCAAAACACTAAATGAAGTAATAAAATGCATTTTCAGATTAATCAACGCTCTATCTTATGTGTTTAATTTGTCTTTTTTTTACAATTTGGACGTATAAATTCGAAACATGGACGAAGTTTCCTATGTATTGGTTCAGTGTCCAAGCCACGCCCCCCTGCGCGGTAGTACACTGGCGACTCCCTCATTGGTCCACAGCCTCGTGACGTCACCGCGCGGGCCCTTTAACTGTGACTCATTCATAAATTCTTGGCTTTAATTATTCAAATGTATTTATATCTGACGCTGCTAAATTCATTTTGTCCAAATTAATGCGTCAAGTGTTATGGTAAATGCATGAGAGAGAGAGAGAGAGAGAGAGAGAGAGAGAGAGAGAGAGAGAGAGAGAGAGAGAGAGAGAGAGAGAGAGAGAGAGAGAGAGAGAGAGAGAGAGAGAGAGAGAGAGAGATGTGTGTGTAACTGTGTGCTGGGTGTCCTAAAAAATCAGGCAAAGTAACAATATTGATCCAAACATTTCGCTGGCTAAACTTTCCAAAGGGTACAACTGTATTATTGATCACGTCTTTTCACGCCACAAAGTTTCTGGAAGACGTGGCGCTTATCTGACCGCGCGCGCGCAAGCCAGAGAGAGAGAGAGAGAGAGAGAGAGAGAGAGAGAGAGAGAGAGAGAGATTTAAAACTAATATATCTTTCAATAATCTAATAACAAATAAATCATCGTGTGCATGTGTGTGTGTGTGTGTGTGTGAGAGAGAGAGAGAGAGAGAGAGAGAGAGAGAGAGAGAGAGAGAGAGAGAGAGAGAGAGAGAGAGAGATTACACCTTTATCACTAAATATATCGTTCAATAATCTAATGACACGTAAGAGTATTGTTTTGTTATTTTTCTTCCAGGTTTCGTGAAAAATACCACCAAACATTTAATGAAAGTGATAAAAGCTACACGCACGAAGGAAACAGGCAGGGATGCAATTAAAGACAAGAGGTAAACCCATTATTTCACGATTTATTGTATGCAAAATAATATATCCTATACTTTGAAGAGGCAGCTAGATCGACGTGGCCGAGGGGTCATGTGTGTGCCACCAGCCATAACGAAGGTACCGACTGTCCACAAGTGTTGATGCACACACACACACACACACGGATATACATACACGTACACACAGATGTTCACTTGACGACACACACACACACACACACACACACTATATTATGTTTATGTTGTATTGTTGCATGCTTACTTCTGATATTGTAACACATAATCATGCTATATATTATTTTCATTAATAATTTAGCTTCATCATAAACACTTTCTGGAATGATACACACTTGCTATGATGATTCAACACTTTACATTATGATACACACAAACACTTCAGATGATCATTAGCTTTTTTTTTTTTTTTTTGTATAATCATAGTAAACGCACTTCCTGTTATGACTTACACACTTTTCCTCACGACAAACGCGATTATATAATGAATACCACACACTATATAATGACACACTTACTATAATGATATCACGCACTTTTCGTAGTGATTAACATACTTTATGATGAATCCTCTCATGGTAAACACTTTCTATAATGACGCACGCACTCATGATACACGCACTCCCTGTAAGAATCAACACACTATCACGAACACTGCCACACAATGACACTCCCTCCTGTTAAAGCTTGCATGTGATTATGAATGGTGAAATAAGACGAGAGATTAAGAAGTTTGTTAGATTATTGTTTGCTCTCTAACTAATCTGTCTTTAATAATTCTCAGATACTATTGTTTGTTACTATTATTATTATTTTTTTTGTTTAGTTCACAGTTCAGATTAATTTCCTATTTTTTACTTTATTTCTTTACTTTTTTATATATTACTACTTGTTACTTATTTGATTTATTTATTTCCTAATTAAACTGCCTTTTTTACATTTCTATTTTTTATCATCATTTTTCTTTGAGTTATGACAAGTTTTCGTCTCTCTAACTTTTTTTGTTCACATTTCGTACATAACCTTCAACATTTTCAAGTTAAATTAGGAAACAACTCTCTAACTAACTATCCTTTTTCTCACACTTCTTACAAAACATTAACTATTCCATCAAGTCGCGTCAAATCAACCAACTCCCTAACCTTTTCATTCTTCCACACTTCTTACAAAGCATTCATTATTTCTGTTACTAATTCAGCACCAATGGCCAAGTGACTGCATTTCCTCCTTGTCACTCCACCACCTGCCTGTAACACACACACACAAACACACACACACATTAATGACATTACCTCATCACTGCCGCCTCTCATTACGTTATGGCAGTGTTAAGGAAGGAGTGAACAGTTGTGCATGGAAGAAACACTAGGAATAATAACACATCAAAATATAATCATATTCTCCACTATCCATACTGGAATTTTATTATTATTTTATTTATTTATTTATTTATTTTTTTTTTTTTTACTATAGTGTATATTGGTCTTTTGTCTATTTTCTCTGTTTTTGAGGGAATGGCTTTTATACGTGAATTTCCATACTTCTTTATTCTTTTCATATCCCCTTCTATATTTGGAATTTTGCATTTTTTCATCTCTAAACAAAGTGATCTTCTTAGTTTACCTTCCCTAACTATTTTTAAGGGAATGACATCTTATATAAGCTCTTTTTTCTAGTCATCTCTCCTTTTTTTTTTCACATCCTCTTCTATATCAACTGAAATTTCATGTATTTTGACTGAAATTTCATGTATTTTGACCATAAACGACATATACTGATCTTTGTTTATGTTCCCTAACTAATTTTTGGGAACACCATTTTACATCAACCATTTTTCATATCTCTTCTTAATACAAATAATAAAAAATTGTGTTCCCAGATTATCTTCACATATAATGGCAGTTTTTCAGGACCTATTATTTCCAACCCTCCCTTTTTGTTTTTTTGTTCACTCCACCTAATAGGGACAAGCATACATAAGCTCCATGTAATAATGTCAAGGTATACTAAATCTCACGTTTGTCATTGTATAAGCTCCACTAAATCTCACGTTTGTCATATAAAAGACTACCTTGCTGGAAATGTTTACTTATACACACTCAAAAGAATTCTCAGCACCTCATTAATAAGGAGAGAGAGAGAGAGAGAGAGAGAGAGAGAGAGAGAGAGAGAGAGAGAGAGAGAGAGAGAGAGAGAGAGAGAGAGAGAGAGAGAGAGAGCACCCAATAAACAGCTACTCTCCCCAAAAAACACTAAATAGAAAAGTTTATCAGAATAGATAAACCAATTTTGCACAATAGAACACAAAACTCCTTTCATGAAATCACTCAAACCACAAGAAAGAAAAAAAAAAAGTAGACAAAAACAAGAGAGAAGAGAGAGAGAGAGAGAGAGAGAGAGAGAGAGAGAGAGAGAGAGAGAGAGAGAGAGAGAGAGAGAGAGAGAGAGAGAGAAAAAAGAATATATAAATCACAAGAGATCCGACATTACTCAAGTGCATAAATATTTCAGTAGTGCATTTGTATCTAAAGTTAAAAAGTCAAAACTATCTTCTATATCTATAGTGCATTAATGATCACTGGGGGAATAAATTTATGTTTTAATTTAATAGTCTGACTGTATGCTGTGGAAGTGTGTGGCCAGCTGTGGTGTGTGTGTGTGTGTGTGTGTGTGTGTGTGTGTGTGTGTGTGTGTGTGTGTGTGTGTGTGTGTGTGTGTGTGTGTGTGTAATTGCTAGCCAGGTGACAGATTGACAGGTGTTCGGTTGACTGGCTTCCTCTTATGCTTGTTTTAATTCCCTTTTGTGCTTGTTTATCAATGTAACTCTCTTTAAAAACTATCAATACTATTTCTTTGTACATGAAACTCCCCGTCTCACTGTGCAGAATCACCAAGATAACCATGAATCACCTTAAATAGAATAAATGTACCTCACCAAAATGCAGTGTAGCAAATATCAGCTTCCCTCGACAAACACTCACAACACTTCTTTCACTTACCCACTCCCTCCCAGCACAGTGTCTCCATGTGTTCTTTTCACCCACATAAGTTAAAAAAGATAATTTACACTTTCACACCTTCAAATCTCAGGTGCATGTCACAGTACTCTTGCAAATAATGGATGAAAAGGGAAAAATATCACACACACACACACACAAACACACACACACACACACACACACACACACACACACACAAACATCCCAAAAAAACACACACATAATCCACACACCCCACACCAGAAAACACACACACACACACACACACACACACACACACACACACACACACACACACACACCAATTCCTTATATATATCACAGTTTAGCACAGATAGTCTACACACAGTTTCGATCAGAGGGCAAGTAACACACACTCCAACACATCCTGCCTTTTCTCCTGAATATTGCATCCTCAACACAGCAGGGGAGCAAGAGTGAGACTAATCAACCTCTTACCAAAACCAGTACCTATGATAATAAATACACACAACATATAAACAACTTAACACTTAACTAGTAATCTTCAGAGGTGAGGAAGGGAGATGAGGATGAACAAGAGAGGCAGTGCAGTTGAGTTAGGAAGAGATTGCACCCCTTGAAAGCCTTGTAAGCCCCTTCATAAGACTCCTGGGGTGGCGAGGGGTGACGAACGCACTGCCACTCCTTACCAATGGGATGAATGGTGCAGGAAGGGGAGAGGGAAGGGCAGTGAAGGGTTGGCATCTACGGGAGGCTTCTGAAGGTTAATATTTGAACTTTGCAATGATGGATGGTTTTCTTGGATGGCAGAGAGAGAGAGAGAGAGAGAGAGAGAGAGAGAGAGAGAGAGAGAGAGAGAGAGAGAGAGAGAGAGAGAGAGAGAGAGAGAGAGAGAGAGAGAGAGAGAGAGAGAGAGAGAGAGAGAGAGAGAGAGAGAGAGAGAGAGAATTATTAGTTGTAGTATTACCATATTGGAAGCAAAGGGAATACGTAATGTTATTTTCAAGGTACAGAAAAAATAAAAAAGTATCTAATGCAAGAGAAAAAATGCAAGTGAAGGGAATGTTTCTGGGCACAAAGAAGCTCAGATTGCTACACTACAATACCGACGACTACCTACATAATGGGAAAAAAAAAAAAAAAATAGAAAAAAAAAAAATGACAAGAACAAAATAAAAACAACAACAAAATCTTCCGGGCTCTTAGGAAACACCCACATTGGTCACCATGAAAGATATGTAAATAATTCTGGCATAACCTACATAGAGTTCACATACACCAATCAACACACCATGAAAAGCAAGCTGTAGTAATGGTGACAAATAAACACCCAATACATTTTTCAGTGCTGATTGCAAATTTCAGATATTCACAGCCCAAATCCTCAGCTTGCCAAATGATTTCACACAGTTACAAGGAACACACTCACTTCTTAGTCCTCCATGTGAAATTGTCACTATAAAACCCATGAGTGGCTAGCTGGTACTCTGAAACACTTAACTCTCTCACCGTGACTATTTTCCAAGACCACAGAGATGATTAGCAAAGGTCTCAAGAGTGTTTATCCTCTTAATACCATAGAAATGTTGTTGATCTGTTACTAGAGCCATAAAAACACACTTAGAAAACTGTGTGACTTCAACTAGAGCCTTTTTATAAGCATTAGAAGTGTTTGGGAGGACAAATGAATGACTACCTTAAAGGGGTCTAGATTTGAACTCTCATTTATTTTCTCTAGTTTTCAGTTCCCTTTCCTTCTTAATTATCTCATTTATGATCATGTTTTGGTATGTTTTATTCGTTTTTTCTCCTTTAAGTTATTGTATGTTTTCTTTCTTTCTCTTTGTCATGTCTTCAGTCATTAGTTCTTGGTTATTTTCATTCTCCCTTCATCTCTTCAATAACTGGGGTGTTTTTGGCATGTTTCTCCTCTCTCTGATTAGTAATATATATTTCTACTCTTTCAATAACAGGTACTAGGCTTTGTCACCTGTATACAGTGCAATAACATACCTTTACTGACACCTGCCTTGTATTTAGGAGGGCTGTGGCTCATATATAGTAATCTTGATCAAAATGTGTTTCTCTATCAAAAACAAGTCAATTATCCAATCATGTTCTAATCTTCAGGAATGGATTGGCTGCAGTACCCTGTATATATTTGGTCTCTCTGTGTCATGTTTGGTGAGTCAGTAATTTTTTACTAACCTTGGTCAACTTGTGTTTCTCTACAACTGTTTTCACCTTTATGACATGTTCTAATCTTGAGGAAGGTCTTGGCTGCAGTGTCTATCTCCTTGTGTTGTGTTGGTTCAGGTCAGGTAGTGCTGGGTTAGTTGTGGCAGCAGATGAGGGAGTGGTAGGGTGACTCAGGCAGCCGTGCCAAGGTGTGGGGAGTGTGGCCCCTCACAACTCTGGCTGGCAATCCATCCTGGGGCAATGGAGAAGTCAGTGAGAGGTCAGTCTTTTTTTGAGAGGTCAGTGAGAAGTTGTCAGAGTTTTTTGAGGTCAGTGAGAGGTTGTCAGTGTTTTTTTGAGGTCAGTGAGAGGTTGTCAGTCTTTTTTGAGAGGTCAGTGTGAGGTTGTTAGTGTTTCAACGTGACTGTCTGACTGGATTTAGGGAAGCATGTAATATAATATCATCTTTCACTGAGGAGGACAGTGTGTGTGTGTGACTGATTAGTACACTGAATAACACACACACACACACACACACACAGAAAGAGGTGTGTCCATACAGTATACAGATAGACTGGTAATAAAGGACACAACATTATGGGTTTGAGTTATCCTTATGAGAAATAGAAATAGGATTATATTCACACTTGCATGAACATAATAAACACAATGGAGGGAATGCAGGAAGCTGCTGGGTTAATATGTGGGAATTAAGTAAAGTGATGTGAAGAGAATGGAGGGAATGTTGGTGATGACTATAGTGAGATCATATGGAAAAGGAGAAGGAAAGATGATAGGAACAAAGAAGAAGATGGAAGGAAAGGTAGAGAGGTAATGAAAAACTTGGAATAAAAAAAGGGAAAGAATAATAAACATTTGTACATTAGTAAAGACAACATGCACAAACCAACACACATACACACCTGCTAGACAATAAATCCCCTTCCCTGGCTGGCCCGCGCTGCAATATTGATACCAGCGAGCAGTGCCGACCTCATGCGCGGTGCCACGTACAGCTTGATGCGAGTGAGGTGCCCTGGTGTCCCATCCTCCGCCTCTGATGACGCCGCAGAGGAGTCCAGCCCTGCCCCCGCCCCGTCCACGCCCTCACTGCAGGTGCTGCGTACATAATCAGCGACCCTTTCCGGACACCCACTCACCGGCTGGCATTGATAAATTCCATTAGGTTAGGTTAAGTTAGATTAGCTGCTACAAAATATTCAAGGCAGATGCAATGGTTAAAAGATAATAATAATAATAATAATAGCACACAACCACGTTTCAAGGTATTTGCCCCAAACTTTTGGCTAACTTTATTAATCTTGAAGGGAACTGGTAATCAAGTGGGCCTTTTACTTATTTATTTATTTTTTTTGCTACCTTTGGCCAGCTTCCCCCCCACCCCCACACACACACAAAAAAAGAAAGTATGACACACACACACACACACTCCCTTACCTCCATATCCAGGTTCTGTGGCTTGGGTTCAGGCTGCAGCTTCTCTATATAGACCAGTGTTGGGTCGGCTGGGTGAGGGCGCCACGTTACCTCAGCAAGGGGAAGGGCGTGCTGTTGGGCATCCTCCTCCACACCCAGGATGAAGAGGACCTGTGTGAGGGAATGGAGATGTGAGGTGCTGTGAAGGATGGGAAGAAAGGATATCTGTGTATGTTGTGTGCAGGATGAGGGGGAAAGTCTGGGGAGAAATGATGAATGCAAGAGGTGTGAAAGAAAAGGATAAAAAGATATGAAGAGAAAATTATAGACAAATGTTGAGGAGAAAAGAATTTGTGAATGTAGAAGAGAAAGGGATAAACAGAAGAGTAGAAAAGAGAAAGATTAACAAACATAAAAAGATATAAAAACAAGAATTAGAGAAGAAAAGCAAAAAAAAAAAAAAAAAAAAAAAAAAAAAAAAAAAAAAAAAAAAAGTAAAAAATAAAGAAGAAATGTAAAAAGAATAAATAAGTATAAAATCGAAAGGAAAAACAATTAGAGAGAGAGAGAGAGAGAGAGAGAGAGAGAGAGAGAGAGAGAGAGAGAGAGAGAGAGAGAGAGAGAGAGAGAGAGAGAGAGAGAGAGAGAGAGATTGAACAATTACAGGCATACAAACCCCCTCACAATTAAATAAGAAACCAACACAAACCATTGCCTCACATAACACTCACCTCAACAAAAACACACACACAGACTTCAAACCAAAACAAACCTCATCACCACCACCACCACCACCACCACCACCATTACCTGAGGAGTGAGGAGGACAGTGACAGGAGTGTAGGAGCCAGCTGAGGTGAAGTGAGTAGCATCAACTGCCGCCAGCACAGCCCGGCACTCCTCAGGCAGCGCAGCCACTAATTTCCACACCAGTTTGAGGGGCGCGTTCACCTCCATCCTGTGTGGCTCCAAGGTCGGCAGGAAACGTGGCACTTGTTCCTGGTGCCATCCTGCCCCCTGGTGAGTTGTGTGGGAGTTGTGGGTTATGCAAGTGTGTGTGGTTGATGGACGTTAGGTTAGGAAGGGTGTCGGTTGGGGAAGTTAAATTGTGTGGGTGAGTGACGAAAGAATATGAGTTATGCATGATTGGATAATGGAGAGGAAGATGAAAAAGTTTGTTGATTGGAAGCAAATTGGGGAAGGGAATGGATTGGAAAGTTAAGTAAATAATGTGATTGTATGGTGATAGAATATGGGTTATGCAAGATTGAGTGTGGAAAAAGGGGATGAAAATTTTGATGAATGTAAATAAGCGGAATAAGGCAACAGATTGCAAAGTAAAATAAATATCATAATTAAAAACAGTGAATATGCTCATAAGATGTTTATTATTCTCTATTACTTTGAGACCTTTCTATTACGAATGCTATTTGTTTTCATTAATCTAAAGGAATATTCATTATGCAATATAGTGTGTGGAAAGACAAGGATGAAAAATGCATCAGCAAAAACAGTAACCTTAATTTGCCCATACTGAAACAAACACCAACACACACACACACACACACACACACACACACACACACACACACATACACGGTAGCTCAGTGGTTAGAGCGCTGGCTTCACAAGCCAGAGGACCGGGGTTCGATTCCCCGGCCGGGTGGAGATATTTGGGTGTGTCTCCTTTCATGTGTAGCCCCTGTTCACCTAGCAGTGAGTAGGTACAGGATGTAAATTGAGGAGTTGTGACCTAGTTGTCCCGGTGTGTGGTGTGTGCCTGGTCTCAGGCCTATCCAAAGATCGGAAATAATGAGCTATGAGCTCATTCCGTAGGGTAATGATTGGCTGTCTCGTCAGAGACTGCAGCAGATCAAACAGTGAAACACACACACATACACACATACATACTTTTAAAGTAAGATTGGATAAGTGTAGATATGGAGACAGGGTCACACGAGCATAAAGCCCAGGCCCTGTAAAACTACAACTAGGTAAATACAACTAGGTAAATACACACACACTAGTCTTGCAAGACGTACCTGAAGAAGTCCATGACCAGTGTGCACCAGCAGGTCTGCGGCACCACCGATGGGTTTGGTGACCACGCCCACCAGCCCCTTGCCCACGCCACCCACCACACTGCTGGGTGTTATCCCGTCACTCATCAGTGCCTGCATGGGCTGGTGCGCCAACCCCCCAATGGCGCCTGGTGGGAAGGAAGGCCAAGGTGAACACTGGAACTCCCTCCCTGCATCTGTAATTCCTCCTTCCTATCTCTTTCATTACAGAAGTTTCAAGACATTTATCCTTCAATTTGGGTTATTTTTTTCTACCTTTCTTTTAGAACTGGCACCTCAGTGGGCCTTTTTTCTACAAATGTGAGCTGTGATTTTCTTTTCACATGTAAGAAGGCTCAAAGAATGCTAAAAAAGCTTCCCAAAATAATATCAGTGACTTAAGAAGAGTAAAAAATGCTTCTCATGATAAAAAAATACTCTTGTAAAGTATTCTACAAGACACAGGAGAGACCACTGCCAATACTCCTGAGTGTGTCAGTGGTTCACCAAGCCTCTCACCCAGAATGGAGATCCCAAAGGCAGACAGTCCCTGCGTGAGGCCCTGCACCAGGCCGGCTGGGTGGTCCCGCCGGCTGGCCTCGCTGCGGCGTGCGTGGTCTTCATCCAGGGAGAGGCGCTCCATGTTGCGAGCCACTGAGCTGGCCAGGTTGGTCAAGGACACCACTGTGCCTGTGGGGAGACACCTCAGGGTTACTGCAACGACCTGGACTGCTGCAGAAGGTGTGGCTCCTTCTTGGCACCTCAAGTAACTTCTTTGCTGTGATAACTAATGGTAGCAGACCATAGACAAAAAACACTGACTTCTAATTGTTTGAACTCATTTCTATTATAAAGAAGTCAAAAGATCAACATTTAATAAGCAAAAACCATAGACAAGTGACAGCATTTATCATGGATAACCACACACCACTCATGCCTTGAAAAATCATTATTCCTGATCTTAATTACCAGAGCCCTTTCTCTGACCAACACTTCTTAACTACAGCCATGTAAGTGTGACAGCCGCAGTGGCACTGTACCTGCAGTGAGGTGCTTCACCAAGGAGAGGGATCCGTGGGTCACACCGGCAATGAAGGCCCAGGGACCCTGCAGGATGCCCTCGTATGGCAGCTGTACAAAGTCCCTCATGCCAGACCCAACCGTGCGGGCAAACCCTCCAGGGTTCCCAAGGAGGTCCAGGGACCCCACCACCCAGCCAGCCCTCATGAGTGCCCCAGAGAGGTAATGCATGGCCAGGCTGTGGCCCAGGCTGTAGCTGGTGGTCAGCACCTCGGAGCGCTGGAACTGCCCGAAGTGGAGTGGGGAGCGGTCCAGTGCCACGTAGATCTTGACAGAGGCATGCACGCTGAGCAGGAGGGAGACAGGCTCCACTGTCAGGCTGGAGATGTGCACTGGCCGTGTCATGGCGTCTGATATGGCCAGGATGTTTTCTGGCATCCTCATAACAACCGGCAGGGCCTCCTCCTCGTCCTCCCGCTGCTCCCGCACATCCCGGACCCTCTGCCTGGGCAGCGGCAGGAAGGAAGAGAGGATGTCCATGAGGGAGTAGAAGACGGCGTCCTCCGCATAAAGTACGATGGGCTTGAGGCGGATGTGCATCGAGTGGAGGCAGTTCCTGGTTGGCAGCTGCTCCAGGACCAGGGTGAGGGTGAACAGTGCGTTGTTGTGGGAGATCTGTATTGCCCTCTCTATGGGGTCCAGCGGGGACAGTTGGGGGGCAGAATCTGAGTCCTGGCGGATCAGGATCACTGGGAAGTCATACTTGCCACAGATGTGCAGCTGGTTGTCTATCTGGACATCCCCCACAAACAGCACCACCTCCACCTGCTCCTTGACGCGGTAGTCCAGTGCCCGCAGCTTTTCCGTCAGGTCAATCTTCGGCCTGAGGCTCACGATGAAGTTGTCCAGTGTCACACGCAGAATCTCAGAAATGTTCTCCTGGTCGGTCACGTCGTCCTTCAGTACCAGCACCACCTGTGTGCACATGAAGGCACAGTACACCACCGTCGTCGTCTTCTCTGCCTCCTCCTTCCTAATGGGCACCACTTCAGGGGCCACCATCTCAGGGCTGCCCTCCTCTTCCCCTGCTGTGCCTTCCCGGCTGCTTGTCTCATCCTGTAGCTCAGGCAGTGTGGCATTCTCCATCTCCAGCATGATGCCTTCCCTCTCCTTGATGGTCCGGCCCTTGTTGGTGGAGGTGGCCACACGGCCCTTGGAGGGTTCAGCCGCTATCCTGCTGCGAATGTCCCTGGCCGACACCTCCACGCGGCTCACCGGGTCGATGAAGACATGTGAGGTGTGGCCCACGCGCTCCATCCTGACCTTGACGTCACCGTGGCCAGGGATGCTGACAAACTGGTCGTACTGCTGCTGGATGTCCACACCCTGGCTCCACAGCACCTCCTCTGTCTCTGCTGGCCAAGGAAGGGTGAGCCTCAGTCTCCCCACACTAAGACTAGTGAAGGATTGCCATAACGATAAAGTGCCTCATAGAGTGAAAATATAGCTTTGTAAAAAAATGACAAAGTACATGAGAAAATAGATAAAAAGATCAAATATGGTAGATAAAAACTCCCAAAAAGAAAAGAGAAAATAACCTACAACAAACAAAAGATAAACAAGAATAAAGCACCAGAAAAGACAGAAAATATATAAACAAAACCATTTACATGCAACAAAACACAACAATGGGCCGCCGTGGTATAGTGGAACCATGCGTGCTTTGGGGTCTGAGGGATCTCCAAGTGCACGGGTTTGAATCCTGTCCACGGTCCAAGTGTAGGTTGGGTTTCCTCACTCAGGGCAATGGTTTCCTAGCGGGTGGGCTTTGAGATAGGAGGTACCACAAAAAGTAACCCCTTTAGCCCAGAAATTCCCGTGAAAAGCCCACATGGTATAAAAAAAGAAAGAAAAAAAAAGATTAAAAAATAAAATAGAGGGAAATCAGAAAAACAAAGGAGCTCATCAAACCAAAACACAAACACAGCGTTCCTTCCTACCATTGTTGAGGATGTCTGGCTGTGAGAAGTGGAGGCGAGGGAAGGTGACGGTGCTAGACAGAATCTCGGGAAACCTTTGAGACACGTAGGGGAAGGTGTAGTGGACGGACTTGCATGGCGGCACTGAGGGCATGGCAGCAAAGGTGTCCAGCTCCTCCTCCATGATGCCTTCCTCCTTAGGGGAACTCTGACCTGGAATAAGAATTTTTTTGGATTTTTCTTTATATTTCTTTCCAACAAGGTGAGGGTTACAAAATTGCTCAAAAAAGGTGCACTCAAGATTTCACTCCCTAGAAAAAAGTGTTTCAAAAGCAAGTCTAAATTAATATGTAAAACCTTTAAGTTGAAGGAGTTATGAAGGCAATGAGTCAATATCCAAACACCAGGAAGCCCAGCAATGCAAACCAAGACTCACCAAGGATTAGCAGAGCACTGGTGTTGTTGTGGATCACCATTTGGGGTGCTGGGTCCTCCTGCACCACCATCTTGACCTGCCCCTGGTGCTTGTGGTAGGTCAGCAGGAAGGAACGGTTCAGCACAGGCACCGCACTGCTCCTGCTGGGGAGGGTGAAGGTCCTGCGCTGGTCGGTGGGCAGGTCCTGCACCACAATGGGATGTGCCTGGTACCCGCTCTGTCCTATCTGGACGCAGCAAAGTTCCTCGTCTGAGCTTGAAACCCCAGCATCCCTGAGAATGTGCCACAGCAACAACGGCGTCTCCACCATGTCCCCAGCGCCGGCTTTTGGAGTGAGAGGCAGCGCTGGGAGGGAGACTGGCAGCTGTATCTTGTTTTCCCCAGCGTAGACATACATGGAGCGCACGGTGAGAGTCTCTGAGGTGTTGTTGGCGATGGAGTATGTTGGCATGAGGTGCATCACCTGTATGTTCTCTTCGTACCTGGACAGCAGTGTCATGAAGAACACCTTGTCCTGCGTGGGAATGTGCAGGCACGTGTAGCCTTGCCGTGGTATCCGTCCCTCAAACTTGAGGCTGTACCAGCGGTCCTCCTTCGACAGCTGCAGCGGGGAAGTGTGGAAGTGCTGGTCATTCTCCATCAAGCCAATGGTGAACAGGCCCTCCAGCTTGGGGGGAGCAAAGACTGCCCCGGGAGGCACAAACCAGCAACTCTGTGCATCAGCCTCCTGCAGGATCACTTCCACCCCTGTATGGTTCACCAGCAGTGCCCATGGCCTGATGTCCACAACCAGAGTGTTGCAGAATGGGTGCAGTGCTGAGAAGCCCACCTGCAGAAGCACACATATATGCAAACACCACTAAACCTCAACTGGCTTCTCTTCCATACTCTTTCTTTGTTTATGGGAGAGATAACTAACAAGCCTTCTTTATTTCTTTATGTTTTTTATCTTTACTTTTCCTCCCTTGAAGTACAGGTGGGAGTAAACAATGTAATAAACAAGAGACACTTTACTCATAACTCCACAACTATAAGCAAACAATCTAAAAGGTCACAATAATCCACAAGAGACTACAGCACCACCTCCTGCAACAGCCACCCTCACCACACTACCTGGAGGTCAATCTTGGGCTGGTCGGCAAAGAGCACGTCGCCCATGAAGTTAGTGGAGTCAATGTAGGGCCAGCGATCCTCAGGCCCCTCAAACAGCTGCTGCAGGCACTGGGAGATGTCCACTGCTTCCTGGCCCTGAGACAACCTGATCTGAGAACCCAGTGAAGAAACCCAGCTTAGTACATGGTGGCCAAGGAACAGCAAGAGGAAGAACAAAGAAAAAGAAAAGGTGAGGAAAATGATAGTAAGTTTAACCTCTTCAGTACCACGATGCATTTCCATATTCATTCTGCTTACTATTTGGTGATTTTATACAGTTTCAGAAACTCATGTGTGGGATTAGAATGGTGAAGACTTTGGCCATTAATCTTCTGACCTTCATGGATCCTTTCTAATGTCAATAAAATAGTTTAATCATACTCAAAACTCATGGTGAAAATGCATCCCAATACTGAAGAGGTTAAGAATAATACAACAAGCTTGCTAGAGTACCTGGTCAGACATGCTGCGAGTAAGAGGGATGGGGGGGCTGGACACCTCAAATTCTGGGTTCAGCTGGAAGGTGAGGTGGTGTGTTGCTGCACCATCACAATGCAGGGTGTGGGTGTTGCCGCGGCCCTTCACCACAACCTGAAAAACACACACACACACACACACACACACACACACACACACACACACACAAACACAAGCAGTTTTTATTTCTCTTATTTTTATGTTTTTATTTTCTCTCATTAACAATAGTAAGTCACCCAGCCACTCAATTACACAGAAAAAAAACACTGCAGATCATCTTGACACGGCTAATCTAACAATTTAATTTGAGAAGAAGAATTACAGCCCTTCCCAGCCTTACCTGTGTAGTGGTGTTGTCTGATGGGGTGGTGAGGTGCAGGATGAGGGGGCGGGGCAGGTGAGAGCGGACCATGTACTGTGGGCTGAACACCACCAGGAGCCGCCACACACCACCAATTCTCTGCCTCAACACCCGACACCAGGCTAGGATGCTCTCTCCTTTCACCTTGAGAGGGATCTTGACCAACACAGAGTCCTTGGTGCGTTCGTAGGACAGAGGAATCTCCCCAGACCATACCGTAGGACTACCCATCAGCCTCACCCTCACCCCATGCGCATCTCCCACATAGGAGGGCGCCACAAACCGGCTGCGGAGTGCGTGGATCCCTGTGTGCTTTGGGGAGTCCTTGTCCTTGGTGGTGGTCTCAACAACACGGAATTCCAGATCTTCCATGAGGCAGTTGGCGATGGACAGCAGGCCAGAGAAGGTGATGAGCTTCTGTGTGGGGGAGAGGCGCTCCACCGACACCAAGAAGTGGAAGTGACGCCCCTCATGGTGGATGGTGTGGACCTGTGTGAGGGGATGCTGTGAGGGGCTATGTGATGGGCTGTGCTACATGGTGATGTCTTATGAAGTGTGATGCTGTGTGGGAAGTGCTAGAGTGCTGAGAGGGTCTGATAGGTGAACTAATGACAAATGTGATGACTATAACAATTATATCTGAAGCACAGGAAATGAATGGTTACCTGCGGCCCTTCAGAGTCAAGGGAGAATGGGTCACACCACTTCCACTTGCCACCTTCTACACATGCCTGCAGCCTTGGGGGCAGCTTGTGGCTCCTCCAGCAGTAGAGGTGCAGGCTGCGGGAGGCCAGCAGGATGCTCTCCTCTGTGCCCACTTGGCCGAACCTGATGGTCTCCAGGGTGTCGTTGCAGATGAGGTAGTTGGTCATGAAGATCATGGGGGACTTTTTGACCAAGTTGGTGTTGGGGCCGCTGGCCACATCACCTACCGTCTCTGAGACCTGCAGCCAACCTTCCTGCGCCACGTTCAGGGTGTGGATCACTGATTGGTTAACGTGGATGAACATTGGCTTCACTGTCACCACAGAGTCCACACAGGCGGGTTTGTCTGGGCCCTCTGCCTCCTGCCGCACCACGCTGCCCTCCAGGAAGGTGGGCTCCAGTAGGCAGCTGTTGGTCAGGAAGGAGTAGCTCAGCACGTCCATGCGTACCGACCCGCCGGCCTGTGTGTGCAGCGCCTCCGCCCACACGTAACCCCGCAGGAAGGCATTCTCCAGCGTCAAGGTGAGGAATGGCTGCTCCTCTGGCGCCAGCCTGTCGTAGGTGAAGAAGCGCAGCGCCCTCGGCAGCTTCTTGCCTGTCAGTGCCAGGTGGCTCAGCAACGTCACCTGCACCTGCCCCAGGTTGACCACGGCCTGCGTGCGGGGCAGCAAGTCCACGGAGAACATGGAGTCCACCCGCATGCAGGCTGCCAGCGCCCCTGGGGACACCACAATGCGGCCGTCGCCAGAGTTGCTGTCGTCCTCAGAGAAGTCAATGCAGACCCTCCAGGTGGAGGAGACAGCGATGTGCTGCTTCTCATAGAAGCTGGGCAGGTCCAGCTGGCAGAATTTGGACTCTGAGAGCTGGAACTGTCGGTAGGTGATGAAGGTGTCCCGCAGAGAGTCAAAGTACTGCAGGGCACACAGTACCTGCTCCTTGGCATCTGCCTCGCCCATGCTGCTATACTCTGAGGCAGCCACGAATGGCACTGGGTAGATGTCCACCCGTGTGAGGGTGCGCGGCTCGGGATAGCACCACACCATGGTGCCGGCCATCTTGTCAAACACCACCTGGTAGGGCTTGGGGTCCTCCAGGGCCAGGCTCACGTACTGGAAGATGCCGGCCCGCAGGTCATCCTGGTACAGGATGTCGTGCTGGTGCTCCTCCTTAGCTGGATTGTGCCACTGCTGCCCCATGCCCCGCCCCTCAGCCCCTGTCTGCAGGAAGGGAAGCACGTGGCGGTATATGTCCATGAAGCAGAAGAGGTGCTCTGGCCCCACGTCTACCGTCAGGATCTCTGTGTCCACCCGCACCTCCACGTAGGGCTGGGCACTCCACTGCAGCCACAGCAGCTTGAACTCACCCGCCACCGTCCATGGCCGCAGGAATGGCTGCAGCTTCTGGGAGTGGTACACCGTCTTCAGCTGCAGGTCCGAGATGTCTGCCGTGGCCGTAATCTCCGAGATGAAGTCCGGTCTGGCCTCCTGGCCCTGGGTGGCAGGCGAACGCTTCCTGGACGTGGCAATGCAGAACTTGAGGGCGGAGACACTGCTGTGCACCTCACTCTTGGCCTTGTGCTCCTTCACCACCTCCCAGTTCACCACGATCTGGCTGGTGACAAAGGAGATGCTGTCCAGCTTCACCAGGGCCTGCCTCAGCCTCTCAGGGGAGGACAGCTCTGGGGTGTGGGGCTTCTTGTCAGCAGGTGGAGGGCTGAGGCCACCTGCACCTGTCCCCAGCACAGCATCAGGAAGCACCTTCTTCAAGCAGCAGAACACGTGATTCACCTGCTGCCACCGACTCTCACTCAAGAAGAACCGCACGGGCCGGCCCACCTCCACACTGATGCAGCCTGGGGGGACAGCAGGGAGCAATGGTGAGGTGAATTAAAGAGACAAAAGTACAAAACAGACAAGACCAAACAGTCACCTGCTACTTCACCATCCCACTCTCTCACCATTACCTGGCCTGTGGAGGAAGTCTGTGGCAGAGATGACAAGGAGGGCAGGTGGAATGCCAGTCTTGGGATGAGGATCTCCTGGCTTAGTCTCCAGCCAGGATGTTGAATAATCCTCGGGACATGGCAGCTGTTTCACTTCACTGGCTGAACGAACAAAAGATCACACACAAAATTACATGAAACAAATGAATAAATGTAAAGATACATCAGCATGTTGATACATCAAAAGGTCCAAAATACAAAAAAACTGAAAAAACCTCACCTTTCACGGAGAAACCTTTGAGAACACTACGGAGGATGAAATTGAAGCAGGAGATATCGAGTTTCTGCTTGAGGGGCTGGCAGGAGAGGAAGGCGTGGGGCTGAGACACCACCACATACAGCAGGGGGAGGATGCGAGGCTGCTGTGGGTTGATGCCTCCTCCCTCACACACGGACCCTTCCTCTGAACCCTCATAGCTGTCCAAGAATAGAGAGAGACATCTTTATGTGTATAAGGAGCTCCAGCTTAGTCCAATAAAATAGTTGAATAAAAGACCCTAAAAGTGCCATCCCTAAATAGACAAAAGCAAAGGACACCACAGATAAGCACACTCACCCATCCTCAATCTCCTTCTCTGAGGGTGACTCTGAGTTAGTGTCCCCGGCTGGGTGGCGGTGGCGGTGGTGCGGCAGTCTGCGAGGGGAAGGCTCGCTCTCGGTAGACGCTGCCTCTGCCACTAGTTCCCTTTCTCTCTTCCTTGCCCGCTGCTCCAGTTTACTCCTCTGCCACCCCTGCCATACAAAACAATGCCTCCATGTGTGTGTGAGGTGATGAGAGAGAGATAAACTGATGGATAGACAGATAGATTGACATTATCTTCATGTGTGCATGTGTATGAGAGAAGAAGGAGGGGATAAAGAAAATACTAGATGGATGGATAGATAGGTAGATAGATAGATTAAGGATACAAGAGGAAGACAAGGATATAAGGACACAGAGAGATGAGAGATAGAAGACAGGTGAAGATAGATAGATTAAGGAGTCAACAGGAAGGCTGAAACATGAAGGCATATGATAAGAGACATGGTGAATAAACCAAGTGAAATGGAGCTGCTGAACAAACACTCACTCACCTTAACACTCATCCTCGGTCCATCCTCCAGAACACCCCGGTCAAACACACTCGCCGTTATCTTCCCTCCAGTAACGAGCAGCTCCAGGGGCACGAAGGAGCGACTCACAGTGGTGGTGGTGGTGGTAGCAGTGGTGGTGGTGGTGGTGCCTCGCTGACCCACTAATCCACCCTTGGCAAGCTCCACTGAGGAAATGTCACAGTCCACGCCACTGTCTGCCATTTCCTGTGACTGCCTTGTCCTGCCGCCCTGCCACCCACGTGCTGCCATCTCACTTATCAGGCTGAGAAAGGGAGAGGTAGGTTACAGTATAGTAATAATCCGAATAAAGTCTATACATATTGCAGTATTCATTTACACAGAAAATTTACATTAGACTTATAGAAACTAAAAAGAGTATTCTAGTTGTTAATGTATGTTTATGTGTCCTTGCCTGATTGAAAGGAAATGAGTGAGGGGGAGGAGGAGGAGGGGAAGAGTGCCTGCTTGTAAGAGAAGGAGAGAAGGAGGAGGATAGAAGTACCTACTTGTATGTATGTATGATTAATTAATATATATTTTCCTGTTGGAGCTTCTGTCAATATACAGCCTTGTTTCCTCACCTGGTGGTATCCTGCACAATATCCTGCAGGAGAGCAACTTGTGGGAGGCTCAAGTGCAGGTCAATATCTGAAGTGGCATTGACCTCTAGGGAATGGCCTGCCACAAGGATACTGCGTGATACTCCCCCTGCCACCTCCTCACCGACACTTGCTTCTCTTCCTGTGCTTTCCTCATCTTCTTTACCCCCCGCCCCTCGGAACACGATGGCCGGTGCTGCGATCACCCGACTGTCAAACCTGATGGGGAAGAATGTGTTAGTAGGAGGGAGAGATATAGTGAGAGAAAGAGACAAGTAAACAAAGAGAGAGAGAAACCTAGAAAAACAGAGGAAGAGAGACATACAGGTAACTCTTGATTTACATGTGTTTGATTTACGTGTTTTTGTTAATACAAGACCGAAAAAATATTATAATTAATCAAATTTACGCGATTGGTTTGCTTATACACTATTTGGACCACATCCTGCATCCCTCTATTATCTATTGTTTCTTATGAGCATTACAAGTTTATTTTACATGAATTTTGAAATATGCGATGCCTCTTGGAACCATCTATCGTGTAAATTGAGAGTTACCTGTATAAAGAAATAGAGAGATTGAGAGAGGCAGAAAAATAAAGAGGAGAGACATTAAAAGTGAGGAAAATAGAGACAGAGAGATAAAATGGGAAAGGTAAAGAAACATATGAAAAGAAATAAAAAGAGTGAGTGATAGAGATAGAGAGAATCAAAGTTCACCTGGCCAGGAATGGATGCAACACAACATCGGTATTCTTGTTGTCCAGCATGGGGTCGTAATTGTTCCACTCCAACGCTGGGTTCTCTCCCATCACCCCAAGCCTCTCTCCGGATGAGCTGCGAGGCCGACCCCCCTTCATGCACACCAGCTGATACCACGACCCTGCAGAGTAAGATCCAGGACTCACGAAAAACCATGTAAATGTTAATTGACCACGTCAATTTGTGTTGTGAGTTTCTAATGTTTTGCCGGCTCTTATGGTTTGTAAACATTCAGGTAAGTTGCTTAGCTAATGTGTCATGGTCTTACAGTGAGTATGATTCATGACTCAGGTACTGAATACGCTGGATAAGTTTTAATCATTCCTCTCACATGGCTCCACCAGCAGGGACACGTGCCACACACACCTGTACTGGCACTCAGGCCCTGCACGTCAATCTGGTACTGCCGGTCCTCCACCTCTGACCCAGGGATGCCGAGGATCCTTGCTCGCTCTGCCAGCTGGAAGATATCTGGGCGGATCATGATGCGGGAGAGTGGGTTGTCCACTTGTGGAGTGACCACCACGGAGTCTAGCTGAAGGAGGAACATGTTGTGGACGGCGGGGTCCTCGCTGGAGGTGTCGCGGGCCGGGAGCAGCACGCGGATGCTCTCTGTGTGGAGGTAGACCAATGGAAGGGTGTGGTTGTTGATGTTCATGCCCAGGGGTTCCTTGGCCACCTTTCCACCAGTGTGGATGAGCTGCTGTGGGAGATGCAGCTGCAGCCATGGCTCATACACAGAGGCAAAGATGTGC
This sequence comes from Portunus trituberculatus, assembly GCF_017591435.1. NCBI lineage: Eukaryota > Metazoa > Arthropoda > Malacostraca > Decapoda > Portunidae > Portunus > Portunus trituberculatus. The sequence goes on from NC_059288.1 coordinate 4,854,337, forward strand.
AGGGACGCAGGGAAGCAGACGCAGTCAAATGGCTGGACCCGAACGTCTATCTCGCTGAGGTAGTGGTCTGGCACACCCATGCGTGGCAGACACCTGCAGGGGACACAGGAAAACCACTACTGACTTATACACTGCAACAACAATGACAATCACACCAACAGACATATCCTGACACCTTGGCTCCTCAGAGGGTACAGAACTAATTCTGACAGACAAGAAAACAACATTTAACAACTATCACCTCATACATCAACAGGCATTCCCTCACATCTCAGCTTTTTACAGGAGAGAGAGCCAATCTGAACAACCTCAGAGAGCAAGACAAAGGGACGTCTCTCTATCAGCAGCAACACCTCACCTCTCGTCACTCAGGTGCTTCTTGATCAGGTTGTTCCAGCTGGAGTGAATGTTCTTGCACAGTGCTGTGGTGAAAGTGAGAGAGAGGAACCCATGTGGCTTGGGCTGCTCTGCTGGGGTGCTGGCGGCCTTAGTGCCATGGTGGTGGTGATGGTGGTGGGGGTCAACTGTGCCGCTGCGAGGGTTGATGACTTTCACGTCTCGGGTCAGCTGGTCGCCGCAGGTCATCACCACACCCTCGTGCTCCCCGGCCACCCAGCTGTTGCTCCTGCCGGGGGTGAATGGATGGCTGGCTATACATTCCTACCTCAGAGAAGTGAGACAATAACAAGACAAAGCACAGCACTGTATTGTATCACCAAGGCCACCGACGCACCCTTTAGTGAAGTGCATGATGCTGAACGCTGTCACTTTGGCCTTCACTTTGGAGTACACCTGGTGGAGATCGAGAGCCATGGTCAGGTCCTCCATCTCGGCCCTTAGCTTCCTCATCTCCCCGGCTTCTCTGGCGTACAGCGAGGCTGACACACGCGCCACCGTCCACTGCACCCAGGCCGTCACCAGGGGGGCGCTGCTGGTCTGTGCCTCCATCTCACTCACCACATGTACTGCACAAAAGAACACAATGATTTGTTTACCATCACTGAGTACTGTTAGAAAAGATTGGTGTAGACAAAGAGGGGAAAATGTAAAGGGTAACAAAAAAGAGCAAAAAAGAAAAAGGCTCACTGAGATTCCAGTCTTGAAAGAAAAGTCGTGAGTTGTCCAAAATCAGGGATAAATGTCTTGATATCTCCCTCTTGAATGGGTTGAAGTGACAGGAAGGAGGACATGCAGAGGCAGGCAGGGAAGGAATGTCGTGAGGAAGTGAAGATCTACTCACTAAAAACCATTAAATTACTGCCTAAGAAACCCAGTAAGTATGTTTAAATATTTGACCTGATACACTTGGCAGAACATAACATCACTACTTGGAAAGAACTGACCAATTATATCCATGCAATGTTAAGTTTATGGGCAAGTTTAAGCATGCCAAGGATGAAAAATATACACACCCACACTTTTACCTCTCTCGTCCTCTATCTCCTCCACCTCTGTTACCAGCAGAGTGTTGGGGTCAGAGCCACTGTGCTGCAGCGGCTTGGGGGGTGTTGTGTGGTGAGCATGGGACTGTGGTGGGGGTGGAGGTGGTGGGGACATGACTTGGTTGGGCTGTGAGGAGGCTTCAGGGATGGCGGCTTGTGGAATGGGTGTGGATGACTTGGAATCCCCCTGCAGGACAAAAGTTAAGTGAGTTGCAGTTTATGAATGAGGTATGTTTGTAAGGAAAATATTTGTGAATCAGTATCTAATGTAAGGCTTGAAATATTTCCACTTTTATATCTTTCAGGCATTTTTTTTAAGTGTCTACTCATGAACAAGAATCCAGTATCTATAAATGAAAAAAAAAAAAGGATAAAACTATTGAAATTACAACTTTGAAAAACCAGATTAAGCAATATTCCAATATGTCTGGTTGATTAAACACTTCAATAATAGTCTATGCAAAATCTAGCAGTACTTTTCTAATCAAACTGTGGCAACAAAGAAATCAGAGAACTAGTGTGTGTGTGTGTGTGTGTGTGTGTGTGTGTGTGTGTGTGTGTGTGTGTGTGTGTGTGTGTGTGTGTGTGTGTGTGTGTGTGCGCACGCTCACGCACAACTTCACAGCTCACCAGGTCCGGGGATTCCCTCATGAAGTGTGCCGCTAGCCCCAGCAGGCTCTCTACCACTGTGGCGTGGCTCACCACCTGACTGCGGCTGCCGCAGAAGTCCAGGGGAGACATGTCAGTGTGGATGACAAGGCCCAGCTGACTCAGAGAAGGACCCTGTAGATAAACACACACACTGGTTAGGATCTGAGGTATTATTAGGGATAGAAACAGGAAATTAAGAGTCTAATCCCTTTAAAACTGACACACACACACACACACACACTTTTTAACTCCTAAAATATTACTAAGAATGAAAACAGGAACTGATCACTGTCTCTTCAAAACTGCTAGGGAAAGTATTGTGGTGACAGTTGTGAAGAATTAGTGGTGACCTGGTACTTAGTGGTGATGGCCAGTGTGGCGGTGGTGTTGACTGGCTTGAGCACCGGCAGCTTGACATGTTGGCCGGCCCCGTGCAGGGTGTAGATGCTGAAGCTGCCCAGGTTAAGTGACCACGGTAACTTGTCTCGTTCTGAAAGACAGGAGATGAGAAAGTGTGAGCAATGATTGAAGGGAGGAAAGGAGGGAGTGGAGAGAGAATTAAGGAAGGGTGGATATAAGGGAAGGAAAAAAGGAAGGAGGGAAACTAGATCAGTAAATAGGGGAAGATAAAAATGAAGGAAATGCAGTCAGAAAAGGAAGAGGAAGAAGAGAAGAGAAGAAACACACACACACACACACACACACACACACACACACACACACACACATGTACTGGAGCCTTTTCTAATAATATCTTTCCTGAGCAACAAATAAACACATTTTTCTATTAGTTCTCATGTTCCAAGCAGTCTTTATCATATTTAAGAGAAGCAATTTCAGTTAACTTATCAGATGAACAAAGAGACACTAACTTGACATGGCAACCAATCTGACATTACCTGTGGCCCAGATCTCCCCTGGTAGGATGACAGGCACGTCGTGGACATTGTGCAGCAGTGACTGTTTCTGTGCAGCGTTGTGGAGCAGGACATGAGGCAGGCACAGCACCAGGGTGTCCCCCAGGGCGGCCCGTTCGCTGCGGGTAAGGTAGGTCCGGTGCACGGCATTCACCAGGCCAGACTCAGATGCAATGCTGAGTGGTGTGGTTGGCAGGAACACTGTGGCAGAGTCCAGGTCAATGTGCACCAGCAGGCGACTCAGAACAGGGTACCACCATACAAACCTCTCCTTCCATGATTTGTGTGGGGCATCCTGCAGCTCCTGGGGCACGTGGAGGAGGCCCCTGCTCTCCGTCTTGGCCTCAGAGAGTGTCGCCGTGGAGGACTCCACCTTGGTCACCTCGGACTCTGTTTCGGACTGCTTCAGCTGTACTGGCCCGACACCGCGCACCTCCGAGATCTTCTTTAGAAACACCATGTCAGTCAGTGCTTCATTGTCCACCTTCCTGGGTGAGTACTTGAGCCACTGTACCAGCTGTGGGTCCAGCAGGAAGGCTGTTTTCTTCATGCCCACCGTCAGGATCCTGGGCACACTCTCGTCACAATCGTCTTTAGGAAACTGGAAAGCGACCTTGATGAGTTTGTCAGACACAGAGACGGTCTCCGGCAGCAGCACCTCCAGCCCTGGCTTGTCCTCCGGGCCAGACACCAGGAGGCACAGCAGCTCCCCGTGAGGCCGGCGCAGACCCACTGTCATGCTGCCCAGCGTGGCCATGCCGCCCCTGAGAGATGGTGTGTCGCAGGTCTTGGCTTCCACTTTGTGCACCCTCACCGCCACCACCGGCAGCCCTGCAACACACCACGCTGCTTCATACATAGCAAGGAGAGAGATGAGGTGGAAATAAGTGGGTGTGATTGAGTGGATGAGTTGGTGAGTGGGTTGACTAATGTTATGATGGTGAAGTGGATTCAGAAACTACCTTCCTAAGATTCACTGGAAACCAAGTCAGAGCATTGTGACATGTGGCTCAAACAACCAGGGGTCTTTATGAAGTGAGAGGCTCCTGGCCTGATGACCACCTGACAAGGCCCTCACCAACTGAGTATCTGCCACATCAGTACCACACAATTACACTCCAACAACAACAGTGAGAGGAAAATAATTGAAACTAGAGAAAGACTGAAGACACGAGGGAATACAGATGACATTACTCACTGCGGGCAGAGAGAGCGTCCTCCACCAGTGAGTCTTGGTGGAGCAACTGAGGCTGTGGATGCTCCTCACACCAGGACTGCCCCAGCCACAGCAACAATTGCAGTTGTGGAGCACTCACCTCCACACTCAAGGCATCTGGAGTGGAATGAATAAAATGAGGTGGATGCTTAAAAATATATATATAAATGTAAAAATGCAGAACTTTGTGTTTAAAGTATGTGCTTTCTTTTATAGTAGGTAGCACTTAAACTCCACCTTTCAATGAACAACTTTTCAACACCAAAGACCGAAGACTTGCCTCCACACATTCAGACAAAGCATACACACATAAAAATACCAATAAATAAAATAAAAAAATTTACATAAAGTACAACCATTTAATATTTTGTCTCTACTTTAATTCCATTTTTTTTTTTTACCGATAACCAACTTTGACCCTTCAAAACTAAACTTTTGCTCTCTAAAAACAGAGAAATACTACTAAACCCATCTTGCAAGACACACACACACAGACACACACACAAACACACACACACACACACACACACACAAAGAGAGTTCGAGAAAAAACAGAGGAAGACATAAATACAGATGATAAAGAAGGAAAGAAAAGGAAAGAGGAAGAGAAGAACAATAACAAGAATTAATGGAAATGGAAACACACAAACACACACACAGACCAGACAATGAGATGCCACACAGGGCTTAACTCACCGGCCTGCAGGAAGTACTCATCGCGTGGCTGGTGAGGGGAGGACCAGTAGAGAGGCAGCAGCAGGCTTTTGTAATACAGGGATGGGGAGAAGCCGTGAAGGAGGGTGACACTGCCGGCCTGGTACTGCAGACTCAAGCATAAATTGTGAGCCTGTGGGGAGATGGAAGGCTGAGGATCAATCAATTCCTGTCCACTAACTGAATCAAAACTAAATCTAAACAAAAACTTGACTCAAATCCAGTGTGCCTTGAATAGACAACTGATTAAACACACAAACACACAGACAGACACACAGAGGGCCCTGTAAAGTGACAGTGAAAATCATCTAATTCCTGTCCAATAACTGAATCAACATCAAACCCAAAACAAAAAGTTGACTTTCATCTTGTGTGATTTAAATAGACAACTGATTAAATACACAGACACACACAGAGAGCACCCTGTACAGTGACAGAGGATAAATCAATTTCTGTCCAATAACTGAATCAGAATTAAACCAAAACAAAAACTTGACTCAAATCTTGTGTGCTTTAAATAAACAGCTGATTAAACACACAGACAGACACAGAGAGCCCTGTAGAGTGTCAGTGAGGAGCAATCAATTCCTGTCCAATAACTAAATCAAAACTACACCAACACAAAAACTTAGACTCAAATCCTGTGTGCTTTAAATAGACAACTGATTAAACACACATAAACACACAGACAGACACAGAGAGGGCCCCGTACAGTGACAGTGAGGTGTGCGTGACAGTTGTGCAGCATGGCGGGGGACGGGGGACGCAGAGTGCAGGCGGCAGACACCAGACGTTTGGGGTACATAGGTCTTGTCCACTCCAGGTCCAGGCGTGACAGTTTGACCTGAACACGGGGAACTGGAAGCACTCTTGCCATGCACAGGTCCCCGCATGCCTTTCTGTTTTTCTGTGTTGGGAGAGGAGGAGAGAAAGAAGAGTTGAATTATAGTGCAACATAAAAATTTGTCATTATTATTTTATACGGGAATGCCCACTTGGTTTCTTTTTCAAATTTGTATGTTGTCTTTACAACTGAGCAGATAAGCACACACACACACACACACACAGTAAAGGAAAAACAAAACAAATGCAGAGAAACAGAAACTAGATAAACATACCTAAATACACATGCAAAAGAAAAAAAACAAATAAATGCAGACAGAAGTAGATAAACACACATACACACACAGTAAAGAAAAAAACTAAATAAATGCAAACAGAGAAACAGAAGCTAGATAAACACAATGAACTACACACACACACACACACACACACCTTCCTCCTCTTAGCACTGACGACATTCCTCATATTAACGGCTGAGTGCTGAGCCGTGTGCAGCACCACCACTGGCTCCATCAGGGTCAGCAGGTAGCAGCGGGTGGGAGTGTTGGCCTCCAGCGCTGCCACTTCCTCCTCACTGGGCGTTGGGAGGGGTCCTGGGGGCTCCTCTGTGGATGTGGCAACACTGTCATGATCCTTCCCAATTCTGGCTATAAGTTTGAATGAGTCTTAGAATGAGAATGAGAAGTAAATGAAAACCTCTTGATATTTTATGAGAGGATCTGAACTTCAAACTTTCAAAACCATATCTTTACTCTCCAAAAACAAACATCACTAAACCCATCTTGCAACACCCACACCCACACACAAAACTAAAAACAAGCCAACAGCAATACAAGGAGGAAGCAATGACAATATTTACTCACGGTTAGGAGGGCTGGCGTATGGGGGGTAGTCATGCTGGGCCAAGCTGTGACTCACTGCCTCCAGCCTGTGATAGAAGCCTGAGGAGATGTTGACCTCACACGCCCCGACCACCATGCGACACAGCGCCCTCTCATTCAGGTTGCTGCAGGAGGATGGTTAAGAGTGATGGTGAGTGAAAGATGAAGGCCTACTTGTGTTCGGTGCCACATGAAAATTATCACATGGAACTGGAAACAGGGAGAGTGTTAGCAGTGATAGTGTAAGTAGTATGTTAGTTTCTAGAGCCCATGAACACTGTACATTGCACTGAAGACTGGGAGAGTGTTGGCAGTGATGGTACAAGAGTTATGTTAGTTTCTAGTGCCAAATGAACAGTTACAAGGCACTGGAGACTGGGAGAGTGTTGGTGGTGATGCTATAAGTGATATGTTACTTTCTAGTGCCACATGAACAGTTACACTGCACTGAAGACTGAAGGAGAGTGTTTAGCAAAGGGCCCACCTGTATTCAAGGTCACTGCTGATCTCTGACAGCTTCTCACTGCTGAAGTCAGTCGGCAGCTCCATCAGGTAGAAGTAATCCATTGCCACGGCTCCTGTCCTCGCCAGTAGGTTGGCTTCTGCAGGAATGAGACAAATTTTGAAGGGTACAAGGAAAGACAACTTTAAAATACCATAACTAAGTGAAGTGTATTTATGAATATAGATTCCAATGAGCAAGCCATAATTAGGAAGCACTTGTATAATTGTAATGTTTATATTAAGTGAATACTCTGGAATTTGGGCAAAGAGCACATCTATCTATTTATCTATTTACAAGGCTGGCCTCAATAAAGCACCAAAACACACACACACACAGACACACACACACACACACACACACACACACACTATTAGATAGCAAAAAAGTCTTAAGTTATTAAGAGCATCACCTAAACGTTCTGCCTGACACATCGTCTTAAGATCTCAGTCATATATATAAATAAATCAGAATGTGTCAAACAATAACTTGATTACCGGCCTGTCATACCTGTGGCCTCCTTGGTGTGTCTGTCCCAAGAGTACTTGTAATCCCAGAGCTCCTGTGACTCCATCAGCACCTGGGGGTCAAAGAGGGAGTGGCCCAAGTACTCCTGCCCCTCCTGCCCCACCGTCAGGAAGGATGGGGACCCCTGCGCTGCCACACTCTGCTCCTGGGTGTCGGAAACGCTTCCCTGTGTGTGCAGGTGTGCTGTGTTGGTGCAGGTCCATATCTTATGATGTTTTCTGGTGTTTGTATAAATATGGGGTAATAGAACCTAACCTAACCTCACTAACCTAACCTAACCAGAAAATTTATTTGTGTATACTGTGTGGTTGAAAGGCCTGGTAAATATCTACATGAAAAGGTGTTAGTTTAGTCTCGTTGATAAAAACTTGTCAGATTATTTTCTCTGTTGCCAAAGAATGGATTTGACCTATTCAAGCATGCTAACCACAACACTGAAACATGTTCTTGCTTACACCTAAAAAGTACACCTGATTATAATGCTTCTCTCATCACACCACATCACCACACTACACCACGCCCTATCTCCTCATCACACCACCACTACTGCAGCACATCACCATCTACCTCACCACCACCAGTCTGCTTATCTTACCTCACCATATCATCACTTTCTAACTTTACCACACTACACTACACCACACATCCTCATGACACCACTACCACAGCACATCATTACCACCTACTAGCTTATCTTACCTCATCACACCAAACCACACCACCTACCACTATGCAACACCACACAACACCCACCACCCCATGACACTAACACTACCACACCACATGTCACACCACACCACACCCACCTCCTGTATATCAGCAATACCACAGATGCAGAAGCCCACAGGATCCACAGTGAGGGACGATATGCCAAGCTGCACGTTGCTGGCCTCCATGCCTCTCACCACCACCGTCACAAAGCTGCCCTGGTGCTCCACGCGAAGGAAGGGAGTGAAGTGCATCTTGGTGGGCCCGAAATACCCACTGTCTTGCACCGATTCTGTCAGCTGGGTATGAATTAAGTTGAAGTGTGTTTTGATGTTTCTTAGTAGGAATGAATGTGGTTTTACAAAGAATATTATTATATTTAAGTTTCTTTTCTTACTTATGTATAAATGCCATCCAAACATTAATATTAAACACCAGCTGGGTAAGAATGAGTCCAGTTTAACTTTCTTTTTATGTTTCTTAGTGGGAATGAATGAGGTTTAAGAACTATATTGGTTGATTTAAGTTTATTCTGTCACTTATGCATAAATGCCATCCAAACACTAACACTAAATGCTAATTGGGTAACAAAGAATGCAGTTTAAGTATTTTTTGATGTTCCTTAGTGGGAATGAATGAGGTTTAAGAACTATATTGGTTGATTTAAGTTTGTTCTGTCACTTTTGCATAAATGTCATGCAAACACTAACACTAAATGCCCAAGTGTGAAGGTAAACAATACATAAAAACATACCCACCAAAAAAATGACCTTCCAAAGTATGAAAATAAACAAATTAATACACAAGACCACCAAACACAAACTTTGAAGGTCCAGGTGGCAGTCTCCACATAGATGCCCATGTGGAGTGTCTTGTGGAGGCGGTGGCGATGGGCGGACAGGGTGTGCTCCTCGTCGTCCTCCCAGTACACCGGGAGCAGTGCAGAGCCGAGACCACGCCCAGGAGGACCACGACCCCTCCTCCAGGGACAGGTCTGTGGGAGAGAGTAAATAATAGAATAAATAAATGAACAAAACAAATAAGAACAATAAATAAATAAACACATGAAATAATGTTAAAAAAATAAACAAATGCCAAAGTAAAAAGGAAACAAGGAAACATGAAAAAATGCTAATTAACAAAAGAAAAAAAAATCATATAATACACAAGAAAAATGACAAAATAAAACAAAATAAATAATAAGCACAAAAACCAAGAAATGAAAGAAACACACACACACACACACACACACACACACACACACAAGAAAGAAAAAAAAAAAAAAAAAAAAAAAAAAACTAACCTACTTTACATTCCCAACAAAACACACCAAAACAAACACACAACCCCATCACCACCTACCATCTATAAGCTTCCCATCTGCGTCTTTCAGGGGCACACCGGGGCACAGCTCTGGGTCGCCTGCCGTGCCAAGCTCCCCATAGTACAGAGCCAGAGCTAGCTGCATGAGTCGGAGGAACATGGGCAGCTGTGTGTCGGAGAGGCTGAAGTGAAGCTGAGGGCAAAAGACATCATACCGAGTGCACAGTGGCTGAATGGAGTTGACGGACTCGAACTGCCTCACCACTCGGCAGGACAGGGAGCAGCGGTACATCAAAGGCTCCTGTCGGGGAAGGGAGAGGCTTGGTTAAAATGTTAGGTATGCTTCACTTCTGTTCCATGGCTAGCTGTGCAATGCCTAAGCTCTTTGGGTATACTGTGGTCCATGAGCTTGGTTAAAATGTCAGGTAAGCTTCACTTCTCTTCTTATGTGCAATGCCTAAGCTCTTTGGGTATACTGTGGTCCATAAGCTTGGTTAAAATGTCAGGTATGCTGCACTTCTCTTCTATAGCTGGCTGTGTAATGTCTTAGCTTTGGGCATATTGTAGTCCATAAGCTTGGTTAAAATTTTAGGCATGCTTCACTTCTCTTCTTCTATGGCTAGCTCTGCATTGTTTAACTTCTTTTAGTATATTGTGGTCCATGAGACTTCCTTTCCACTAAGCTGACAGGGCTGAGTGTGTGAATGGTATGTGTGTAAGTGTCTGTGGTGGTTTCTCTGGGCTACCATTTGTATATAAGATTTCTATTGTGCATTGTGGTATTGTAGTATTGCAGTATGTGTATGTAAGTGTTTGTGTTGCTTTGTCTGGGGTACTATTTATACATAAGACTTCTAGTGTGTTGTGTGTTTTTTCTTCTGTCTCCTTCCTGATATTTGTTAGAATCAGGCTTCTATACAGAGACTGTCAGCAGATGAGAAGGCTGGGTTTAAAAGTTTGGTATTCATTTCTATTGTCATGCATTTTCTCTCACTCCCTCCCTAGCAGTACCTAACAAACATTTTTTTGACCTGTCTTGTTCCTATGCAGTTTCAGTGACAAATTAATCTTTACCTGGTAGTTTTATATGCAGTTTCAGTGACCAATGTGTACTAAGTAGTTTTCAATACAATTTCAGTACAGTGTTTAATGTTTACTAGTGTTTTTTTTGTGCAATCTCAGTGAAAAAAAATTATTAATGTTTTACCTGTACTTTGCTAAACAATCTCAGCAACAAATGGCCAATGTTTACCTGGTAGTTCTCAATCTTCCCAGATGCATTTCTCTTGTCCAAACACACTGTGAGATCTGTCAGGGTTGCCAGATTACGGAGAATGAGGTCTTCCACTGTCAAATCTGAAAATATTAAATCATTACCATCAATATCTTAACACACAAATGAGAGACAGAACATTACTACCATATCTATCTTAATGCTTCTTATAACACACAAATGAGAGACAGAACATTACTACCACCTCCATCTTAACACTCCTTATAACACACAAATGAGAGACAGTACAACTACACACATTACAAAAACCAAGACAAGCGTTGCACTGCAATGCTCCAACACTCCCAAGCCTCACCAATGAAGGCAGGAGTCCACCGCCCATCAACCGAACGAAACTCCAGTGTCTTCACATTGATGGAGAGAACGATGTCATCCTCCACATACTTGAGGACGACGTTGTTGCAGACAACGCACATTGTTGATGATGCGATTGATGAGTCCCTGCACGTAGCTTGTTGGCACCTCCAGGTCTTGTCTGTGGGAGTTAACATGGTGAGACTGAATGACTGAAGACTTTTTTTAGAGATTGAAAGAGACAGAGAATGATTATGGTGAGACAAGCAGACTGAAGATTATGTTTAGAGACTAAAAGAGAAAACAGACTGAAAATTATGAGACAGGCATACTGAAGATTATGGTGAAAAAGACAGGCAGAAGATTAAGTTTACAAATTGAAAGAGACAGAGAATAGTGAGATTGACAGACAGAGAATGATTATGGTGAGACAAGCAGACTGAAAATCATGGTGAGATAGGCAGAATGGCGACTAAGTTTAGAGACTGAAAGAGACAAAGAATGAGGAAACTGATGGACAGAAGAATATACTGCTGAACCTTGATAATTCAGACCCCAATAACTCAGATTTTGTGATAAGTCAGACTCTGACTGACCCAGGGACAAAAGTCCGAGCTGAACTGCTTACCCGTTATTTATATATATTTTTTCACTTTCCTGTATTTTGTTTTCTATTGACATTATCAAATATATCATTCCAACTAAAACTTGCATTTTAGTTGTAGTTTAAAATGATACCAAACAAAAGTTGATCATAGTTTATACCAATTTTGTGAAAGTTTTTGAAGTGTAAAAACCATTTTTGAAATATTCGCTCCTAATGATTTTTCATAATTTCGTCTTTGTTTTGCTATTTTTGTTCATCTGATTGACATGAAATTTCCACAAATGATTGTGTATACAATAATGACTTCCTGGAGCATGATAAGATGATAACATATCAGATCCCCGCTTCTCTAGATAATATCATTTACTAGTTCGTGAGGGTTGGGAAGGCAGCATTAGCAGCATCACGGCAATCTGCTGTTTCACTACTGAACTGAACACTCTCTGAGTCATTATTAGTGTGTTGAAGTGAGACAATGATACAGTGAAGTATTTATTACTTGTCTGGTCCAGCTTTATGCTTCTGTCTCAACATAATCTTTTGTGATAGTGTCATTGTGAGAGTTGTGTGATGTATAGTGGTGATGATGAAGGTAGTGAGAAAAAAACAGTGTTTGAAAAGATAACAGCAATCTTATGATGTAGAGAGATGGTGGGGAAAGGGTGGCAGTGAGGCAAGTGTCTTGGAGGGGCAGGTAACACATGTGACGGAAGGGAGAGGGGAGGCAATCAAACTGAAACAAGGGTGTTTTAAAAATGTAGATTATGTGGCCACTATTTTTCAAAGTCCACAGGGATAAGAAACCCTTTTCATAAGAGTTTTTATGCTATAGATAAAGTAGATATTATATTAATCTGTCAATACAACCATCAAACTGTCCTTAAAAACCCATGTGACTGAAACAAGAGTCTTTTGAATATATATGTTATGTGGTCACTATTCTTGAAAGTACACAGAGATGATAAAATTTATTCATAGTAGTGTTTTTGCTATTGATAAGATAGAAGTCATGTTAATCTGTCAAAGGAACCATGAAATTATCTCTTGAAAAACCATGATATTGAAAGAAGAGTATTTTAGAAATACAACTTACGTGGTCAGAGTTTTTCTTTATGCGTCTGTGGGGGGGAGGATTTGTATAAGTCGGAAATTCGCGTTTGTCGGACAAACCTTTCCCCCTATTAGTCCGAGTTACCGAGGGTCAACAGTATTGAAATCAAAGGAGAGAGAGAACAATGTGATGAACTGACTGAAAATTAAGTGTATAAACTGAAAGAGACAGAAAATGATGTGACTAACAAGCACAAGGTGACATCCAGGCCAGCTCAGACTCTCACCTCTTCTGCCTTCTCCTAATGTCACCTGACTTGGTCCCTGCCCCGCTGTGACTGGACGACTCTGACCCAGCCGCCTCTCCTCCTTTCAGCTTCAGGATACACTCTGAGGGTGTGGCAAGGTAGGATGTGAGGTGTGACTGTGTGCTAAGTGTGCTAAGTGTGCTAAGTGTGTGTGTGTGTGTGTGTGTGTGTGTGTGTGTGTGTGTGTGTGTGTGTGTGTGTGTGTGTGTTTTGAAGCATGAAAAGTATGCAATTAATTAAGAATCATTTAAGAACAATGTTGACTAAGTGTGTGTGTGTGTGTGTGTGTGTGTGTGTGTGTGTGTGTGTGTGTGTGTGTGTGTGTGTTTTGAAGCATGAAAAGTATGCAATTAATTAAGAATCATTTTAAGAACAATGTTGACTAAGTGTGTGTGTGTGTGTGTGTGTGTGTGTGTGTGTGTGTGTGTGTGTGTGTGTGTGTGTGCTCCTGTAACCTTCCATCCTTCCAAAGTGGTTAGGTTATATTGTTCCATACTTATGGCTGTTAAGTTGTGATGAGTCTTAGGATGAGGTTATGTGCCTTAGGCAATAGATAAGTTAAGTTCCATTTTTTTCAGGCATACCTAATTTTTGGTTTGAAGTTGTAAAAGGTGTAGTGACTTTTACAAAGAAGTTATTTCCTTATATAATTTTCATCTTATTATAAATTGATATTTGATAGACTGAGATACACCAAACATTTCAAATAATCTTTTTATCTATATCTGAAATGTGTACATACTTATATCATTCATTCCCTAGATTATCACTGACTCCTAATTCTGTCATGTCACACAACCCAACATTCATCAGCACCACAAACACTCACTTCACCTCACCAGCTCCACCACAGCACACAGGCAGGAAGCACAGCGACCTACCGATGGTGTTGATGGTGATGACGATGGGCTCAGAGGTGAGTTTGGTCCATGGCACGTGAATGCGAAGCTCATGGATGTGCCCGTTGACAAAGGAGAAAGGCAGACGCAGCTCCTGTTCCAGCACCTCCAGCCGAAGGTCCAGGTTGTTGAACACAGCGTCGCCGCCCCACAGCGACACCTGGAAGGAATTAATATTACTTTTTTATCATCAATATCTTTTTTTATCTTTCTTTTTTAAGTAATAAGGGCAATCATTATTATCATCTTTTTTTACATGGGAAGGAAAATCATCATTATTATTTTTTCTTCTTTATGTAGGAAGGACAGTCATCAATATCATCTTTTTTTATGTAGGAAGGACAATCATTATTTTTTTTTATATAGGAAGGACAATCATCATTATCTTTTTTTATGTAGGAAGGACAATCATTATCATCTTTTTTATGTAGGGGGCACACCAGCAAACCTCCCCACAGCACCATTGGTATAATTTTTTGTTATCATCATCTAGTTGTTAAATGTCTAAGTTCTTTGGGTATACTGTGGTCCATGAGACTTCACACTGTGGGCTGACAAGATTCAGTGTGGATGGTATATATGTGTATTTAACATAATCATTATTTATTTTATGTAGAAAGGACATCAACAAAGAGCAACAAAACTTTCCCATGGCAACACCTGGAGAGAATTAGTATCATTTCTTTCTTACTATTTTTTTTTTTTTTTTTTTTTTTAGAAAGAACACCTGGAGAAAATTATTATTGTTTTTTTTAAGTAAGAAGGAAAACATGAAATAGCAATAAAAACCTCCCCACAGCCACAGCAACACCCAGAGAGAATCAGTACAATGTCTTATTATTATCATCTTTTTTTTTTTTTCTATGTAGGAAAGACACCAGTAAACACTAGCATAAATCACAACAAAAAGAAAGGCCCACTAAGGTGCTGGTCCCCAAACGCAGACAGAATTATCAGCCAAAAAATGCTCTTGAGTGAACTGAGGTTTTAAGACATACATATCCCGTGTTTTTGACTAACTAACACACACACACAAACATACACACACACACACACACACATATACACACACACACACTACTATCATATATACAAGTTTTGTCTGTCTCTATCTATAAGAAAGAGACTAGGAGTTGGAGTTCCAGTACCGAGAGAGAGAGAGAGAGAGAGAGAGAGAGAGAGAGAGAGAGAGAGAGAGAGAGAGAGAGAGAGAGAGAGAGATATTCCTTACCTGCGAGTCCTCAGGTTTAAGATTCTTGATGTACTTGTCCACATAGCTGAGGATGATGGGAGTGATGTAGGACTCAATTCGCAGCATCCTTACCTGCCTCCGAGCCTCCCAGGACCTGTGGATCAGAAGGAATCGTCCAAATCTTATAAGACTCACAGGTAAAGAGTGTGAGGGATTAAGTCAGTTTTGTGTCCTCAAGAGGGTCCCAGGTGGTAAACTAAAGCGCCCTGCCTGCTTCTGTATTTCCTTCCTCCTATCACTATTTCCATCTTCCTATCATGAGCTCATTGAAGAAGGATGTTTCAAGACATTTATCCCATTCTCTTGGCTAACTCTCCAACTTGCTTGGAATTGGCATCTAAGTGGGGCTTTTTTGTTTAATAATTTTAGCTGCCCTTAACCAGAATTTATCTCTTACATTAAAAAAGTCATACAGGCCAGGTCGGTGTCCTTAAGGGAAGGTCGAAGGGAGGATGAAGCTCCACAGTTAGGTAAGGTTAGGTTAGACAGTTCCCCAGTTTACATGTCTATATCTGCCACAATTCTGCTTTCCCCATCCTAAGATCCAAATGTCCCACTAGGTTCCCATGCTTGTTGCTGACAGAAGGAGAAAAAGGAAACAGGATACACTGTACTACCACCAGTTATGACAGTGTAGCAGGGGTGGTGGGTGGGACTGCCAACTAGCAAGATTAGTGAGTTGGAAAGGTTAGGTTAGTCTGGCAGGGATATGAGAAGCGTATATTCCCTGTTTGTTGACTTTTCTTTAAATTTTCCCAAAAGTGTTTCTTTCTTAAGACTTATGAGGCGTTCCATGTCAGCCTCACCTCTCCAGGCTGTCCTGCAGAGGGGCGACAGCACAGTACATAAGGAACAGGTATTGTCAAGACTTATAAGGACATTGGCACTAACAGTCAGCCCCTAGTACCATTAAATAAACATGAACATACTGTGAATGACAAGACTCTTAACATTCCGACTTCCTCCCCGCACCTCACTAAATAATGACCAATACACTCTCAAAATAAAACAAATAACACGCCAGAATGTCCACTCACTCGTCTGCTCTCTATTCCCAGTGCTCAGTGGCCTCATAACACTCGTACAAACACAGGAGCAAAGGGCCACAGACACCTCCCTCCACCAGCTTCCCGCCGCCACTGTTTACCTTTGACGTCAGCTGATGGTGACGTCACTTCATCTCGATTTCGATCTTGACGCTACAGGTGGCTCGTGATCACTCCTCACCCAGTAGTCCTTTGGTTCGCCAACTCCCACAGAAGAAAAATAGGGAAAACAAATAGAAAATGAACAGTATCCATAGTAATCACCTTATGCCACATCCGTGATATACTCAAAATACCATAAAACACACTTAGAAGTTCCAAATTTACCCAAAACACACCAATAATATCCAATATACACCCCTAACATACTAAAATATCCTGTAAACACACTCAAAACACTCCATAGTACTTTAAAAACACCCAATATACATTTGAAATACTCAAAATATCCAAAGCACATATAAATGCACCAAATATTACAGAGAAAGGTAGTGCAGTAAGGGATACTAAGCTAAATATTATCGTCTAAGAAATTGCCTGTTTTTCGTCCTTTATTTCTTTTTTCTCCTTTCTCTTCTTCTATTTCTCCCCCTCTACTGCTACCAAATACACACCTGATCTTAGAAACATAGGAAAACACATAGAAAACAATATAAATGGTGTTATATATTGAGGAACAGAGGGAAGAATAAAGCCAGACTCGTTGCCATGACGACGCCATGACATGTGACTCATAAGCTGTGACGTCATCAGAGGAAGAGAGAGAAACAGAGAGAGCGGGAAGAAGGATGACTCGTCTAAATTAACGTAAATAATAAAAAAAATGACCAATAGAAAAGTTGAAGCCAGAGCCAAATGTCTGCCATATCATGACTCTAAGAACACTTTAACTAATATCCACAATATCAAAATATCTCCAGCTTAACTAGTGTCAAAGAAATATGTAAATTAAATATGAAAAAAGTATCGAAAAAATATCACCTTTAAAAAACTATGGAAAGTCCCGCCATTTCCACTTCACAAGTATACAACAAATTATTAGGCAATGAAAACTATCTTGACAAACATTAAAAAATTACCTAGAACCAAAAGCAACCTCGTGATAAATATTAAAGTAAAAAAGATTCATAAAAAAAACTCAACACATAATAAACCATTGTTAAGTTCAGCCATATTAACTTAACGAGCATGCCAACTCACTTTACAAGATCTGAGCCACCTTTGAAAATAATCTATAAGGAGCTACACCATCAACTAGAAATGTAGATAAATGAAAACAAAAACTATAATGAATACCTCTAACAGGATTAAACACCATTATAAAACCCACATATTTGACTCACTGGCAATGTGACACACTTAAAAGAGCATAAATGATTATTTGAAATGATAGAGATTTAGTTGTAGCTTGAAATAAAAAAAAAAAAAAAAAAAACATCAATTACTGAGATGTAAATTTTGAGCCCAACATCTGGCACTTACTCAGGGACAAAAACAGCACAAAACACCAAATATTTACTGAACAGAGGCACGGAAAACACTTCAAAAGAAACGAAATATTCATAGAAATACTAAAACTTTGGTATAGAGGCTGAGTTACAGAGATAAGACAATATGAACAAGTATTGAAACCAGCGGGTGGGCAGGCGAGAAGTACCTAAGATACCCCTCAAAACGTTTTCTTTGACAATGCCACTACCACCACCACCACCACTACTTCCTTCTTTACTTCAAACAAAACATGTATTCCTTTTATTTTTGCGTTTCCATTAATGATAATACTGCATCACTATGGAACAGTGTTAGTATTATGTTTACCTGGTGCCACAGTGGTGCATTAGAGAGGAAAACATTGACACTAGAAATACAACTAGTTTATGTTTTCAATGTTTGCGTGACCGTGCAGTCATTGTCGTCAGCTGCTATTACTCTTGTTATTCATATTCATCTATTTATTTATTTATTTATTTATTTCTATTTATTTATTTATTAATTTTTTATTCTCCATCATTCATTTCGGATTGCCTTCGTTCCTTGCAAGTAGCATCGAGTATTCATATCCTGTCTGGAGAGTAAGCCAGTAAAACTCTACCAGAATTTTGTGAATTTTAATTTCACGAACAATCAGTTTTTAAGATAACCAAGGAAGTAAATGCATAGGCAAATGTACGGTAGCAATCTTTAAAAAGTAAGCATATATTACGTAAACACGACAGGAATTGCAAAGGGTTAAATGTTTTGTTGCCAATTTAAAACTATCAACGTTCGCGGGATTGTGCGGTGAAGAGTCAACACAACACCGCCTTGTATGATTCACTGTTTGTGAGAAAATTCCTTGATGCTTTGAGAGGCAGGCGTCCCCCCCCCCCGTCCGTCCGTCCGTCCGTGACGATTAAGGGAGTTAGTAAAATTAAGTAAGAAGTAAGTAAGTAAGTAAGTGTGTGTGTGATTGATTGGCGGCGGCGGTGGCAAGGGATTGTCCGAATATTCTTTCTATCTTTGAAATAAATAAAATGAATAAATTAGATAAATAAATAAGTAAGTAAATAAAAGTTATTTATAGAGGGTGTTATAGCAATGTGAGAAAGAGACACGAAAAGAAGGAAGAAAGATGAGCAGAAAAAAAAGGTAATTTAAGTAACCAAAAGACAAGCAGTAATTTGAGATAATAATACAATACAGATTATTTATATTTCTGTATTTTACCGAACCTTGTTGCTCTGCTCTCACTGGTGGGGGGTGGTGTGTGATGAGGGAGGGGGAGGACTGAATGACACACAAACACACAGGTGGCGGTGTGTACAGGAAAAAAGGCTTGGGCTTAATGCCTATTGACTGCACAAGGGTCTTTAAGGCAGGCATGTCAGGTTGTGACCAATCCTTAGCTGGGGTTCAAGATCGAGAAACCACCACCAATTTCACGAAGTAACTGCCGTGGCGTGGCGGTGTGAATCATTATGTAGTTGGTTTGGAACTCTGGTGCCACAAAGCTCCGAAGCAAGTTTTGTCTGTCTTGAGTAATACTTACTACCACTTTTAATTTAGGCTTTTGATCACCCACGTGAAAGTGTTTTCATTACCGTGTTTTTCACTGAAGTTACCTGGTGCGTCTCATTGTCCAAGTTGGGAGGTCAGGTGTGGTGATGAGTCTGGCACCCCCAACTCCCTTGCAGCATGGCGGCGGCGGCGGCGGCGGTGGTGATGGTGGTGGTAGTGGTGGCGGCGCCAGGTGTGGCCGCCAGCAGGTGGGGTGCAAATAAAAGACTCACACTCTCTGCTTTGGTTTATTCACTTTGACAAGGATATATGATACATTGTCTCTAAAACAATTTGCATATTGAGAGGGCAATGTTACGCCGAGTGGTAGACGGTGGGCCGCGCCACGCCCCCGCCCACCTGCAGCCCGCGGGCGGCGTGGGCGGGGGCGCGGCGCGGCGGGTACAGTTTGTGCTGTCTGACCCTCGACGCGCCCGCGCTCCTGTCCACTTCGTCCACTTCGCCACGCGCCCACTCTCTCTCTTCCTCTCTCTTGTCTTATCATAAGAATATAGGACACCCGTGGTGTGGGCACGGGAACTGTGGGCGAGGGGGAGGGCGTGGCGGGGCGGGGCGGCGCGGGGGCCAGGTGGTGGCACCCTCGTATGCAACAACTGAAGTAGAGTGTGGTGGCGGGCGGGCGGCCCCGACATGCCACCTTACCTTTAAATCTACACTTGTGTTAAGGCATATAAGGAGGTCTCTAGCACATGGACTAAAAATAGGGTGCAGTATACATACAGCACTAGAGGGTAGAGAGAGACGGCGGGCGACAGTCTGTACAGCGGGTGGTGCTACTCTAACGTCTCCAGATGCTCACACAACAAGGTTCTCTTTGAACAGCAAGAAGCTGACGACCAGGCCTCGCTGGACGCCTCTGTACAGTGTCACATTATAAAAACTTGATATGTGTCCACCATGGTCTGTAACAAACCATACGTAGTATTTAGCATTACTAACAGTAGCGCATGTGTTCCATCAGAACCATACAGGGAGTATTATTATTGCACTGTGATCAGTCCAGGTTGTGAGGCATCCCGGCACGAGGGAGGGGGAGGGGGAGGGGGCCGGCCTGAGGTGTGGGGGGCGGCGGGGCGAGGAGCTGGCCGAGGCACGTCGCCCTCCCTGGCTAGCTGGGGAGGCCTAACAAGGGGTCATCGAACCTGCTGCCCAGAGACTGTAGTAACCTAGAGTAGACGCGGCGGCTGTGTCTGTCCATCCATCCATCCATCCATCCATCCACCCACAGTGAATAGGAAAGGTGAAGTGAGAGTTAAAGCTACGGTATAGTGTGTTGGTGGGCGCGGCCAGACCTGCCCGCCGGGGCCTCCTCCTCCCCCCGACTGTCGAGGAACGGTGGGCCTTCTCTTTGTGCACGTTTGACTCAGTGCTGATAAGTTTACCAGAACCGACGCACGTAGTACTTCATCACGATGACTTAAGCCTATAGTCTCACCACTTACATGATAAACAATCGACAAGAGGGCAAAGCTTGGTCGGGAGTGACCGAGAGTGGTATACATGCAGGCAAATAGTTCTCGGCAGAAAAAAATCTGCCTAGTTATAATTTCACCCTTGTCGTTTGTGTCTGTATTAACATTTCACATTTCTTATTGGTGTCTAACTTTACTTGACAAAACTATTTGGGCAAGTCATCCAAAACAAAACATGCAACAACAGAAGTGTTACCTTACGCGCTAAAAAAACTAAGCTATTCACAAAGCTGTACAGTGTCTGGTCGACTCGCCCAAATTCTTGTACTAAACCACCATGACGGTTTTGAACGAACTCAAGACACTGAGTCTAACAGAGATTAAGTAGAAACGAGACAGAAATGCCTTAATTGTAAAATGGTACCACCTTTTTTTTTTTCAATGTTTACAGCGTAGGTCACTTGTTTACATGCTGCCACAGAAGGAACCTACCACAAAGATTAGTCTCTATATAAAAGTGTAAAAGAATGCATATATTCGCCTTTGCTTAGTGACGTAACAGGAAGTCCGTCATGCGTACTTGTGGGACAGGGAGGGACGGGGGCAGGGGGTCCGGGGCGCCGCTCCGGGCCCCCTGCCCCCGAGGGACGCTTCCAGGTGAAGGAGTGTTGGGAAATGTTTGAAATTTTGTGTAGAAACGACAGCAGCAGCGGAACTGACCACAGCGGTGGCGTGGTGCCTTGTTTGTGAAGGTCCACCGAGTGGCTCCAGCAGTGTTTTGATTCGTCCCTCGGGTGTGGCGGCGGCGGCTGCTGGCTCCGGGGCGGCGCCCGTCAGGCGGCAGCGCCGTGCTGCCTCCGCGATCAGTTGCTCATGACTTACAAACAATCATAACAGTGTGCAAAGCACCCAAACAATGAAGGGCAAACAAACTCCAATATACGGGGAGGCCGGGTGGCAGGGCCTCGGGGCGTGGCGGGGCCGGGCCAGCCAGCTGCTGCCGTGCCAGACCTGGGGGGAGGAGGAGAGGTCCCTGCACGAGGCACGGGTTCCGGCGGGGGGCACGTGGCCTCTGTCCCAGCCCCGCGCGGGAGGGCGCGCACTGAGGCGCTGTTTACTTTTGGGGTTACGGGTCGAAACAGAATTTTTAAGAAGAAAGCAGCGTGAGTGTGGCGGCGGCGGCGACACCTGTGCCCCGCGCCGCGCCGGGCCGCGCCGCATAATGGAACGGTTAAGTCTTAAGTACATCAACAAAAATACAACAAAAAATAATATTTGGTAGAGGCGTCCCCAGCCTGGGAGGGGCAGGGCGGCCCGCCCACACTCACTGATTGACTGACTGGGTGGCGCGGCGCTGCAGATTAACATAAATTTTCATCTCAATCTTGTTAGCGCCGAGCCGCCGGCGTCACATACCCAACTCATCACATGAAGCGACAACACAAAAATGGTAACTGAGTTAGTTAAGGCAGCGTCGCCCCGGCCAGACACTGAACATAAAACACTACAGCGGTGGGGCGGGTGGGGCGGGACGGGGCGCGCCGGGCACCCCGCCCCGCCCCGTCCCGCCCCTAGCCGCCTCCACTCATCCCTAATATAAAAATATAGTATAACAAACTTATTACATAAACATGTTAAAATAAATTATCAATAAATTAGCAACACTAAATTAAGTACATGTGTAAATTTTAGCACAGCTTCACAAAATACTCTTTAAGTACAATTTGTTTCCATTCTTTGGCAAAGTTTTGGAATGTTCACGAATTCACCTTGACTAGCAGATGTGAGCTTTGATTGGTTGGAATGGCAGAACCCTGACTAGGAGTGGTAACCGATGACTGGGCGGCCTCGCGGGGCCTCGACGAAACGGAATAGAGTGTGACTAGACTCGTGGGAGGCGCCGCCCGCTTCCCGCGGCGGCGCCCCGTGACTGAGGCTTCACTTACAAAACTGAGTTACTTGGTGACTTACACAATAAATACATAAAAATAAATAATCAACATCAAATTGCTCTATACTAATATGAGGGTAAACTTATAACTATGACAAATCCATCTTGGCGTGACTAGTGACCGATGCGGAATGTGCTGAGATCATTGTTGGCTGGAACCTTCCCGCCCTGACCGAGCATCGTCTGCTGTGACCTGAAGTGACCTGTGGTGTGTGGGCGTGCGGGCCACCACCACCGCGCCCCTGACGGGCTGCTTGCTTGTACTGTGCGGGCGGGGCGAGGCGGGTGCCGGGGGCGGGCCCGGAGGGCGGACCCTCGGGGGTCGCGCTATTGCTGAGGGTGCCCGCGGGCGCCTGTCCCGTAGCAGTTGCTGATGGGCGTGGGCTGCGCGGCTACTGCGGCGCCAGGTAGACCAGGGGCTGCGGTGTAGCCTGTCACAAGTCGTGTTCGTCCAGGCAGTGGCCCGCCATGGTATTGGTCTGGTTGCTCACCTGGGGCACCTGGGCCACGTGGACCATCGTGCCCCCTGGAGCCAGCCCGCACATCTTGGCCCCGCTCTCGTTGTCGTCCTTCCACTTGTCCATGGACCGGCGGCGAGCGTTCATGAAGAAGTTCCCCACGGTGGAGGGCTCCAGGCCAAGTTGCCGCGCGATGGTCACCTGCATCTCCTTGCTGGGCCGCTTCGTCTCCTGTAACATAGAGGAGGTGTTAGGACACTCAGGGCGCTCACACACACACACACACACACACACACACACACACACACACACACACACACACACACACACACACACACACACACACACACACACACACACATATTTTTTTATTTTGTATGAAAACGGGATCACATGACACGTAATAGCTATGCAGCAGCAGTGTGTCAAGGAACACCCCAGTACAAAATAATGCAGTCATTACAATCCCGACATAGTGTGTAGGAGCTGGCGGCTCCGCACCACCGGCATCTACAGAGGCGGCGGCGAGGGGTGGTGTGTCCCTTCACCTACTGTACTATATGCATGCACAGGGACACCTCCTCTTTACAGAAACATGTCTAGGAAGAGGAGAAGGATGAGGAGGCGGTGGAAGAGGGCAGGTAGGCAGTGGAGGAGACGAAGGGAAGGAGTGGCTATTGTAAGGCACTGGCAGGCTCCCAACAAACCCTAACACTCTGCTTCCCGGAAAAAAAAAAAAAAAAAACGAAAGAAAAAACCGTGTCACCCTTAATAAATCAATACTTGAACTGTGCTCATTTTTTTAGTGTTGAGGAAATGTTGAGCTTTGACTGTGAGGGCTGAGTACGTGCGGGCGTGGGCTGACGCTGGATGGTGGGGTGGGGGGAGCGGAGGTGCAGAACGGGCCGGGTTTCCCTGTGGAGGGACTGAGCCGTGGGCGTTGCATTGCATCTGATTAGCTTGACTGTGGCTTGACAATGCAGAGAAGCCTGGCAAGGCGTCGGCGCCCGGGGCATGCGGGGCATGCTGTGAGGGCAGGGGCTGCTGCACAGTGCGGCGCGTCCCGCAGAGAGGTGGCGCGGCGCGGCGAGGCCCACACGCGGCCTCTCTTTAATTATGGCAGTGAGGGCGGGCAGGCGAGGACCCTCGTCGAACAAGACACTCATTAATTTATGAAAGAGAGTCGACCCCTGAAGGGCTCTTCCCGCGCGCCCTCCAGCGCCCCGCCCAGTCTTCTTTAAGCGCCATATTGTTTGCTTCTCTCCGCGACACCCAACATTTTTGTGAAGGCCGTGGCGAGGCGCGCCATTGTTTCCTGACCCGCCACGCCATCAAAGGCACCGACCGACACCACTTTGGACGGGGCGGTGGAGTAGCGGGGCGGCGGGGCGCCCCGGGATGTCACGCCTGTGGCCACCGCATTCCGGTGTGAGGTGTTGTCCCCGGGGGAGGTAGAGCCTCCTTCCCCTAAACCTCTTGGTCGCGCCGAGTGCCGCGTCTCATTATGACCCGCCACTCGTCCCCGGACAAGTTCAGGCTGAGCACTGCGTCCCGCCCAGCCCCGCCCCCGCCCCGCCCCGCCGCTCCCCGCCAGGTGGGTCGCCGACACTTGCCGCGCTGACGCCGCGAAGAATGTAAATGTATCATCTGTCGTGTTCCCAAGACGCTTCCTCTGCATAGCTAAAAATGTTGACGGGCGGCGGCCGGGGAGACGCACTCCCCGTCCCCTCAACCCACCCAGCACGGCCCCCTCGCCCTCCCACGCCCTACCCCCGCAGCGGGTATTTTTTCACTCAAAAAATCAGAACGTGACATTTTGGTGGGTCAACCTGCGGCACTATTATTTTCTAATGATATTGATAACCCGGTCAACAGTAGCGGCGGCGCGGGGCAAATGGGTTTTAGGTATCGGAAACCAATAGGGCGCGAGTCCTTGGCCGCCCCGAGGCCGCCCCGAGGCTGACCCGCCGGCCATTAGTCACAATAAATTCCTGATGGAAAACCTTATTAGATTGTTACCGACGACGAGCTGGCTCAGTGTGTGTGTGTGTGTGTGTGTGTGTGTGTGTGTGTGTGTGTGTGTGTGTGTGTGTGTGTGTGTGAGAGAGAGAGAGAGAGAGAGAGAGAGAGAGAGAGAGAGAGAGAGAGAGACACAGCTGGTGCCTCTCTCTCTCTCTCTCTCTCTCTCTCTCTCTCTCTCTCATAAGTAACAATCTTTTTTTTCCCTTGGCTTCCCTCAAAGTTTATGAAAATAGTGTTTTTCCCTGGAGCCATTAGCACCATATTTTTGCCATTATTCTTCACGCCAGCCAAGACTCATTAACCAAACGCAACTGTTCCTCACTCCTCCTCCTCCTCCTCCTCCTCCTCCTCCTCCTCCTCCTCCTCCTACTCTATAATCTATCCTCCCCTCTTCCTTTTCTTATTTCTCTCATCCTTTCATTCCCTCCTTCAATATTTTATCTTTCTCTTTTTCTTTGTCCTCCTCCTCCTCCTCCTTCCCTCTCTCCTTCCCTATCCATTCTCTTCTTTATTATCTTCTTTTCACTCTCCTCCTCCTCTCTTCCTTCTTCTTCTTCTTCTTCTTCATCTTCTTCTTCAGGATCTTCATACCTCTTTCTTAAACTCTCTCTCTCTCTCTCTCTCTCTCTCTCTCTCTCTCTCTCTCTCTCTCTCTCTCTCTCTCTCTCTCTCTCTCTCTCTCTCTCGTCCTCATCGTCAGCACCTTCGTCACCTTTTTCCTCCTCTCTTTTCTCATTTCTGCCAATTCTCTCCTTCCTCCTTCTTATCCTCCTCTTCCTCCTCTTCTATATTTCCTCACCCTTCATCCTCTTTCATCTCCCTCTCCCTTTCAAATCCTATCTTTATCTTCTTACTTCATCTCACTTCTTCTCTCTCTCTTCCTTTTCCCTGCCCTCTATTCTCACTGCCAGCTTAGATAGATAGATAGATAGATAGATAGATAGATAGATAGATAGATAGAGAGGCAAAGACAGCCAGAGAAATAGACAGATAGATGGATAGATAGATTGGTAGGAAAGTAGATAGATAAATAGACAGATAGATAGATAGATAAATGGCTAGATAGATAGATAGATAGATAGATAGATAAATAGATAGATAGATAGATAGATAATGAATGAAGGACAATACTTGACCTAAAAGTGACAAGATATGAGTGAGGAAGAGAGAGAGAGAGAGAGAGAGAGAGAGAGAGAGAGAGAGAGAGAGAGAGAGAGAGAGAGAGAGAGAGAGAGAGAGAGAGAGAGAGAGAGAGAGAGAGAGAGAGAGAGAGAGAGAGAGAGAGAGAGAGAGAGAGAGAGAGAGAGAGAGAGAGAGAGAGAGAGAGAGAGAGAGAGAGAGAGAGAGAGAGAGAGAGAGAGAGAGAGAGAGAGAGAGAGAGAGAGAGAGAGAGAGAACAGAGAAGATCAACCCACCCAGGAGGAGGAGGAGGAGGAGGAGGAGGAGGAGAAGGAGGATGAAGAGGAGGATACGAAAAAAGTCTCTAAGAATACTGGAAAGTGGAGGAGGAGGAGGAGGAGGAGGGAGGAGGAGGAGGAGGAGGAGGAGGAGGAAGGCACTCAGTATTCTCAAAAGCATATGAATGAAGCATCAGTTTATTTCTTCCCTTTGGTGTCTCTTCGTTTTATTGAGTAAGTGAACGATGCATAATTGAAGGAAGGGCGTGGCTGCTTCCCTCTGAGTGCCTGCCGACGCCCCTCAAACCCTGCTGCTGCTGGAGGAGGAGGAGGAGGAGGAGGAGGAGGAGGAGGAGGAGGAAGAGGAGTAGGATACGAAAAAAGTCTCTAAGGATACTGGAAAATGGAGAGGAGGAGGAGGAGGAGGAGGAGGAGGAGGAAGAAGAGGAGGAGGAGGATGCGAAAATGTCTCTTAAGAATACTAGAAATTGAAAAAAAATGTAGACACAATTAAAAAAAGAAATAATAACGAGAAAAGAAATATAGAAAACAAGAAAAGAAAATAGAAAAAGAAGAGAAGGAGAAGGAGGAAAAGAAGGAAAGATAGGAAAAAAGTCTTAAAAATACAGGAAATAGAAAAAAAATATGTAAATATAGTAAAAAAGATTAGAGAAGAGAAAAAAAAGGAAAAAAAATACAGGAAGAAAGAAGAGAAAAATAAAAGAAGAGAAGGAGAAGAAGAAAAAAGAAATATGAAAAAATTGAAGAAGAAAAATGTAAATACAGTAAAAAAGAATAGTAAGGAAAATACAGAAAGAAAGGAAAAAGGAAAAGAAAAAAGAAAACAAAAAGAAGGAGGAGGAAGAGGAGGAGGAGAAAAATATACGAAAAAGTCTCTTAAGAATACTGGAAATTGAAGAAGAAAAATGAGAACGCAGTAAAAAGTTTAGCAAAAGGAAAGAAGAAAAGAAATACAGAAAGTAAGAAAAATGAGAGAGAGAGAGAGAGAGAGAGAGAGAGAGAGAGAGAGAGAGAGAGAGAGAGAGAGAGAGAGAGAGAGAGAGAGAGAATAAACGATCTTCAAAGGTTCCTCTTGCAAAATGGAAAAGGAAAAGAAACGAGAAAAAAAAGAAGAAAATAAGAGGAGGAAAGCAACGAATAGAAGACGAAAAAGGGAATAAAAGAAAAAGGAGAAAGATAAAGAAAGGAAGGAAAGGGTCTTAAAAATGTTCCTCCTTCTTTTCTCCTTCAAAACTTTCCTTATAAAAAAAAAAAAAAAAAACATCACTAACTTAACTATCAAAAAAATAAATATAAAATAAAAATAAAAACAATAAACTTTTTGAAAACCTGAAAAAAACACGAAAAAAAAAAAAAAAAAAAACGTGGAAAGCATTAAAGAAAACGATAACATTTTAAGGGGAGACTCACCTTAAAAATAGCTTGCAGTGTACGACGCTGTAAGTCCGTGAAAACCAGACGTGGCTTCTTGGGCGCAGGCTGCTGGTCGGGGTGGTTTTGCTGCTCCTCTTTCCTTTTGCAGGCTGCGGAGAGAAGGACGACGTTAGTGCAGGCCGGGTAAGGAAGGCAGAAGATAAGGAAGAGGAGGAGGAGGAGGAGGAGAGAAAATCAAAGCGAAAAAGAAGAAAAGAACTAAAAGAATTAAGAAAAGAGGACAAAAAAGAGGAAAATGCCGCTCTTTTCGACATTCACCAGAACCAGTGTCACATACAAAGGGGGGGGCGATAAGGAAGAATAGAAAGATAGATAAAGGATAAAAAGATAAAAAGATAAAGCAAAGGAACACAGTAAGAGGAAATAGAGTAAAATAAGATAAAGAAAGTTGGCGAAATAAATAAAAATGAAGGAAGAAAGGCGTGATACGATAAGAATTGAAAAAGAAAACAAAGAGGACAAAGGAAATACAGAAGGAGAAAATAAAGCAAAAATAAGATAAAGAAGATTAACGAAATGAATAAAAATGAAAAAAAAGACACGATAAGATAAAGATTGAAAAGAAAAACAAAAGAAAAGTATCTGCCAGGGTAGGACACGGCAGGGAACAGTGTAAGAGGAGGCAGGGAGGGATAAAATGAGGGAAGAGGCGTGTGGCAGGGTCAGGATAAGGTTAAAACACAATAACAAGGTATGAGGTGAAGGAAAAAGTGTAAAAATAAGGTGAGGAAAGATGAGGCAGGTTAAAACGAGACAGTTACAAGGAGATAGACATTAAAACAAAGAGATATGGCAGGGTTAGGTGTGACAGGGGGATGGGAAAGAAAGGCAAGGGCAGGGGTGTTGTAAGGGGAAGTTAGTGAGGCAGGGAGAGGGAGAAAGGAAGGGCTGTGGGACATTTGTGGCAGGGGAGGAAGGGGAGACAGGGAGGAGAGGAAAATAAAATAACAAGGGAACACGCGTAGAATGAGGAAGAGGACAAGGAGACGTGAAGAATGTTATGAGAAGGGGAAAGGGGAAGAGAAGGGGAGGAGGAGGAGGAGGAGGAGGAGGGTTAGAAAAGAGGGGAATAGAAGGTAAGGGAGGAATGATATAGGTAGATAATGGTAATGAAGGAGGAGGAGGAGGAGGAGGAGGAGGAGGAGGAGGAGGAGGAGGAGGAGGAGGAGGAGGAATATTTAAAAGTAGAAAGAGACACCTGCTGTACACAAAAACAAAGCAAAACAACAACAACAATAAACAAGACTTCAATTAGTAGTAGTAGTAGTAGTAGTAGTAGTAGTAGTAGTAGTAGTAGTAGTAGTAGTAGTAGTAGTAGTAGTAGAAGTGTGTGTGTGTGTGTGTGTGTGTGTGTGTGTGTGTGTGTGTGTGTGTGTGTGTGTGTGTGTGTGTGTGTGTGTGTGTGTGTGTGTGTGTGTGTGTGTGTGTGTGTGTGTGTGTGTGTGTGTGTGTGTATGCGCTGACGACTAAACCAAAACAAACAGTCATTTCACACTCCAAGTCTTTCCTTCCCTCCTCCCCTCCCTTCTTCTTTCCTTCCCTACCTCCTTCCACCCTTCCCTCCCTCCACACCTCACCTGCCGCATAGTAATGAGCCAGAGGTGTGCCTAGTTGCGGTACTGACTGGTGAAGCTGCATTTATGAAACACAGGGAGCGGTGAGGCGGGAACCCATAACCATGAATAAAAACGAGGCGGTGGAAGACTGATAAAAAAGTGGAAAAAAGTGGATGAAAGTGTGGATAACCGCCACGATTTATACTGGCCAATGGATTAACGCCACCACGAGTAAATGAACTGGGTGGAGGAAGTGGAGGAGGTGGTGGGGCAGGATTTGCACAGTCATTCATCTCGAGCTCATTAAAGGAAGTTAAATGTACACACACTAACTTTCAATAATCTAATAAGCGTGGGAATTTATGAAGGTGCATGGGAATTTACTTGAGAATGGGGGGAGACATGGATGGGGGGATGGTGTGATGGTGTGATGGGGGTGATGGGGTGTTGGGTACGCGGTGTGGGTGAGTGATGGGGGAGTAAAGAGATGTGTGTGAGGGGATGTGGTATTGTTATGGGTTATATGGTAAAAGAAGGGACGGAATGGGCGTAATGGGTGGAAATGGGCGTGGGTTTTGTCTATCATACGCGCGCGCACACACACACACACACACACACACACACACACACACACACACACACACACACACACACACACACGACAAAAATACGAGAGAGAGAGAGAGAGAGAGAGAGAGAGAGAGAGAGAGAGAGAGAGAGAGAGAGAGAGAGAGAGAGAGAGAGAGAGAGAGAGAGAATGACATAAAGAAACATTAAAATCAACATATCAACAACAGAAAAAGGAGGAGGAAGAAGAGGAGGAAGAGGAGGAGGAGGGCGAAGAAAAGGAAGAAAAGAAAAACGAAGACGAAGAAAAATAGAGAAAAAAAATAAGAACAAGAAACCAAAATAAAAGAAAAAATAATAAAAGAGAAAAAAAAAACGACGGAACGAGGCTGAGAAAGAGCGAGTGAGAGAGAATAAGAGAGAGAGAAAAAAAAAGAGAGAGAAAGAGAGAGAGAAAGAAAGAGAGAGAGAGAGACAATTATAGGTTAGGAGAAGGAGGAGCAGCAGTATTGTAGTCCAGCCAGTATATTGTTTCGTGGTGTGAAAACGTGGGTTCGACTCTCAATACCTCTCCCTCTCCCACTCTCTCTCTCCCTCTCCCTCTCCCTCACCAACACCCATCGTGCTATTTTCCAATCACGGACGCCACAACAAAGCCAAAACAGCAGGTGAGACACAAAAGGAGAGGCAACGAGGCCCAGAGAGAGAGAGAGAGAGAGAGAGAGAGAGAGAGAGAGAGAGAGAGAGAGAGAGAGAGAGAGAGAGAGAGAGATATGATGAGATGCGAGAATGAACATGAAAGAATAGAGAAGTCCACACACACACACACACACACACACACACACACACACACACACACACACACACACACACACACACACACAGATAACAATGGACTAGTACCTTCTCTACTGATTATTTTTCGCCAGGTAAAGCGTGGCACACCTGTATTTTTCAGGAGGAGGAGGAGGAGGAGGAGGAGGAGGAGGAGGAGGAGGAGGAGGAGGAGGATTACGCTTAGGGGGTCATGAAGGCAACGGATTTTACAGGTAACTAATTACAGACAGGTAGATGGACAGGTGAGGAGGGGGAGGGGGTATTAGGTGAATTAAGGAGGAGGAGGAGATGGAGGAGGAGAGGAAACAAAACCGTATTTAGTTATGAAACATTTCTCTCCCTCTCTCTCTCTCTCTCTCTCTCTCTCTCTCAATAATTTTTCTTACTGCTCCTCCTCCTCCTTCTCTATCTCTCTCACCATTTCTTTTCCTTTATACTTTTCTTTCTCTTCACCCTCTCCCTCCCTCTCCCTCTTCCTCTCCCTCTTCCTCTCCCTCTGTTCTTCAGGTGGTTGACGAGGGCGAGGCATGAGGCTGTGTGCGTGTGCGTGTGCGTGTAGGAGGAGGAGGAGGAGGAGGAGGAGGAGGAGGAGGAGGAGAAGTTGAGCTTTGTGAGAGAAAATAATTTGTGAGAGAGGAGGAGGCGGAGAAGGAAGCATCTCTCTCTCTCTCTCTCTCTCTCTCTCTCTCTTACAGTGGCGGGAGAGGATGGCCCCCTTGCCTGCCGCGCCGCCATTACCTCCACCTCCTCCTCCTTTTCCTCCTCCTCCTCCTCCTCCTCCTCCTCCTCCTCCTCCTCCTCCTCCTCCTCCTCCTCCTCCTCCTCCTCCTCCTCCTCCTGTAGTGAATGAGAGTGTCAAAGTTTACCACAAGTGACCACCCTCATCTTCCTCATCTCCCCTTTTCCTCATCTCCCCTCTCCTACTTCCTCTCTTCCCTACCCCTCTTCCTTCTCTCCCCTCTCCCCTCTTCCCTCCTTTCCTTTTCCCATTTCTATGTGTTGTGTAGTTCCTCCTCCTCCTCCTCCTCCTCCTCCTTATGAATTAATTTGTGAGTGCAATTATGAGCTAGCCCATGTGAGGAGGAGGAGGAGAGGAGGAGGAGGAGGAGGAGGAGGAGGAGGAGGAGGAGGAAGAGGAGAAGGAGGGAAAGTAGAATAAAAGGAGAAGAGTTGTACTATACTTCTTGAGAGAGAGAGAGAGAGAGAGAGAGAGAGAGAGAGAGAGAGAGAGAGAGAGAGAGAGAGAGAGAGAGAGAAAGCATACCCATATAACCAACTTTTACTATTATACTA
>NC_059288.1:4889316-4891816 GCF_017591435.1 Portunus trituberculatus
GTGTGTGTGTGTGTGTGTGTGTGTGTGTGTGTGTGTGTGTGTGTGTGTGTGTGTGTGTGTGTGTGTGTGTGTGTGGGTAGGGGGAAGAAGGAGGAGGAAAATGGAATAATATATACACAAAAATGAAAAAAACAAACAAACAAAAATAAAACAAGAAGGTTGAATAAAAAGAAAACAAAGAAGAAAATGGAGAGAATTAAATGGAAAAAAAGATAACAACATTGATGAACATTTGAGAGAGAGAGAGAGAGAGAGAGAGAGAGAGAGAGAGAGAGAGAGAGAGAGAGAGAGAGAGAGACAGAAACACCTACACTTACAAAATCTCTCTCTCTCTCTCACAAACACACATATAAACACAAACACCTACACTTACAAAATCTCTCTCTCTCTCTCTCTCTCTCTCTCTCTCTCTCACACACACACACACACACACACACACATTAGGCGCCCACACCCAATGTCCAGTAAATCTTCATATATCAAGAGAACTTCCCAGAAATCGAAGGTGGGAATAATGTTTGTGGAGCAGCCCTCATTTATAACCCTTGGTGGGAGGGGGAGGGGGGAGGGGGGAGGAAGGGAGATGAGGGAGGTGGGATGGGGTAGGGGGAGTAGGGAAGGGGGAGGGAGAGGGGTGTTTGTTTTTTTCTTATTTCAATGGGTATCTCTCTCTCTCTCTCTCTCTCTCTCTCTCTCTCTCTCTCTCTCTGACTTGTTTATTTGTTTTTGTCTTTGTTTATTGTTTGTTTTGATTTGTTTTTATTTTTTCTTGTTTATTTTTTCTATTTTTTTGTTTTTGTTTTCAAGTAACCTGTTTATTTATTTGTTTTGTTTGTTTGTTTGTTTGTTTTGTTGTCGAATTCCTTGTTTTGTTTTTCTTGTTTACATTTTTCTTTTTTTTTTTTGAGTAATATATTTATTTTTTTTTGTATTTCATCATTGATTTCATTGTCTGATTTTTTTGTTTTGTTTTGTTTTCAGTTTTTTCTTGTTTACATTTTCATCTTCCAGTAACCTGTTTTTTTTTTTTGTTGTTTATTTATTCATTCACTTTTCTTTTCTGATTCCTTCTTGTTCACCTTTTTCATTTTCTAATCGTCGGTTCATTCATTCATTTATTCTCTTGTGTTTCTATTTACTTCTCCTTTTCTCATTCAACTTGTCTCTTACTTTCATTTTTCTCTTATTTTCTCCCTTTCTAAAACAACAACAACAACCACCACCACCACCACCACCACTATCACCACCTCCCCGTCAGAAGCGTGCCTACTTTCCCTCCTTCCTTTCTTCCTTCAGGAGTAAGCCACCTCGCCATCACATGTTTACAAATCTGCTGTCAACCCCACCCTGTAAAGTGCCTCTCCTCTCTCTCTCTCTCTCTCTCTCTCTCTCTCTCTCTCCCCAGCAGCCCAAATATAAACTCTGTAAAGTGAGGGAATTGACAGTAAACATTAGGTCACTACTACTACTACTACTACTACTACTACTACTACTACTACTACTACTACTACTACTACTTTTCCTTATCTTATCACTGTTTTCGTTTCTTCTCTTATCTTTTTCCTAAATATGTGTGTGTGTGTGTGTGTGTGTGTGTGTGTGTGTGTGTGTGTGTGTGTGTGTGTGTGTGTGTGTGTGTGTGTGTGTGTGTGTGTGTGTGTGTGTGTGTGTGTGTGTTTGGTAAATATGGACGCCTCTAATGTAGGTCGGTAGTCTTAAAGCTCAAGTCTGCCTTCATAATGGTACTGGAGTCGCCTCTAGTGCCAGTCATCTAGTCAGTCAGTCAGTCAGTCAGTCAGTCAGTCAGTCATCCAGTGAGTGAGTGAGTGAGTGAGTGAGTGAGTGAGTGAGTGGAAAAATCACGCACTAGACACAATATTTTCACCACACACACACACACACACACACACACACACACACACACACACACACACACACACACACACACACACACACACACACACACACACACACACACAATCAGACACACACAGACACACAACAAGATTTGCACAGGTAATCCTTAACTTCATCTCACCTGCCCTTTCATTACCTACCTGAGACTGGCAACACACACACACACACACACACACACACACACACACACACACACACACTATACGTACATATAAGCCTTTTCCTTCATGTGTGTGTGTGTGTGTGTGTGTGTGTGTGTGTGTGTGTGTGTGTGTGTGTGGACAGGATGTTATACCGTGGAGTTATTTTTATCTCATATTTCCTGTTTTCTTATTAACTATCTTTACACATACGTCCATTTCTCTTCTCTTCCTCTTCCTCTTTTTCTTTTTTTTCCATCATTCGTTTCCCGTCACTCATTTCCCCTTCCTCTTTGCTCTTCTTCCTTCTTAATGTAGCTTCCTCCTCCTTCTCCTTTTTCTCCTCCTTCTCTTTCTCCTTCCTACCTTTCTAAATATTTCTCACGCCTCACCTGTTCCCCCTCCTCCTCTTCACCTGTCGTTATTTCCTACCTGGCTAACCT
>NC_059288.1:4899316-4911816 GCF_017591435.1 Portunus trituberculatus
CGCCCACCAACCAACCCAAACAGGACACCGCCCACCAAAAACCCCGCCTTCTAATGCACCCACCAACGAACATACAGGACACCGCGCCCACCAACCCGCCCACAGAGAACCCCACCCAGCGACTCCATGAACACGGCGCGGGGCGGGCGGTACTCGGCTCAGCTACCATATTTCGCGAGGTTACGAGGTAGAGACTCATTAATGGCCAGTTTCCGGGAGTACAGAGGGCGTGGGAGAGGGAGAGAGAGGGAGAGAGTGAGGGAGAGGGGTGAGGGGGGGTGAAGGAGGGAGGAAATCACCGGTAAATGAAGAGAGCAAGGATTCAAAGGGAATTTTTATTAATCTTCTCTCTCGTCTCATTGCACCTTCGATTTATTGGATGACAGGACATATATTCCGACTCGTAGATGGAAAAACGACCCCCAGCCGACCTCCATTTACATACCGCCTGATTTACATTCCCAGATTTCGACCTCAACTACAGCAGGAGGAGGAGGAGGAGGAGGAGGAGGAGGAGATGAACGCAGTAAAGGGTATCCTGCTCCTCCTCCTCTTCCTCTTCCTCTTTCTTGGTTTTCTTTGGTTACTTGAGCGATGGGGATGGTACTTATCTCTCTCTCTCTCTCTCTCTCTCTCTCTCTCTCTCTCTCTCTCTCTCTCTCTCTCTCTCTCTCTCATACACAAGCTTTTACTTTCCCTCCATTTCTCCCTTTAACCCTTCCACCCTCCTTCCTTCCTTCCTTCCTTCTTTCTCCTCCTCCTCCTCCTCCTCCTCCGTGTATTAACTTATCGATCCTGAATTTCAAATGTTTAGTAGAAAAGTCAAATTTTGGATGAACGTGATGAGAAAAAAATGTTGGAAAAGATGAATGTATTTTTTCCTTTTCCATCACAGAGAGAGAGAGAGAGAGAGAGAGAGAGAGAGAGAGAGAGAGAGAGAGAGAGAGAGGAGATTTTCATATGATACGTCTCTCTCTCTCTCTCTCTCTCTCTCTCTCTCTACCTGTCAACTTTTTTCCCTCCCTGTTCTCCTTAATTACTACCTTCCCTCCCTCCCTCCTCTGATACCTGACAGATATCATATTCACAAACATTTTTCCTCTCTCTCTCTCTCTCTCTCTCTCTCTCTCTCTCTCTCTCTCTCTCTCTCGTCTCTCTCTCTCTCCTCTCTCTCTCTTGTCTTCCTTTTCTTCCTCCTCTTCCTTCTTCTCCTCCTCCTTCCTCTCCTCCTATACCTCTTCTTTTTCTTCGTCTTCTTATTCCTCCTTCTCCTCCTCCTCCTCCTCCTCCTCCTCCTCCTCCTCCTCCTCCTCCTCCTCCTCCTCCTCCTCCTCCTCCTCCTTCTCCTCTTCCTCTTCTTCTTCTTCTTCGTCTTTTTCTTCCTCTTCCTCTTCCTCGTCCTCCTCCTTCTCTTCCTGGTATTCTTCCTCCTGTCATATATATTCCATAGTTTACTCTAATCTCTCTCTCTCTCTCTCTCTCTCTCTCTCTCTCTCTCTCTCAAACACCTGACACTCCCTCCCTTACCTCCACCCCAAAAACAGTAACACACACACACACACACACACACACACACACACACACACACACACACACCTGCCCCCCTCCTCCCTCACCCCCTCAACTCCCTCCGTAAAGAATATTATCATAGAGCAGCGATAAATTTATTCCCGGTTAATAAATTCGTGCGGGGACTTTAGGGAGAGTGGGAGAGAGAGAGAGAGAGAGAGAGAGAGGGAGAGGGAGGGAGAGTGAGAGAGGGAGGGAGAGGGAGGAGTGGAGACGCATATTTTCACACTTCTCAAATGCAGACTCCGATATTCACCTCCCTTTATGGGCCGCGAGTAAGATAAGGCCAAGGTATCACAAAGATTTAAACCCCCGCACCATTAGCTCGTTTTTGGCCTTTTTTTGGGGGCGAAGGGGGAGAAGGAAGGGCTTGGATGGGGTTAGGTTACGCTAGGTTAAGTTAAGTTAGGTTAGGATGGGTTTTGTAGTGTTTAGGTTGGGTTAGGATGTGTTAGGATGAGTTTTGTAGTGTTTAGGATGTGTTAGGATTAGTTTTGTAGTGTTTAGCTTGGGTTAGGATGTGTTAGGATGTGTTTTGTAGTGTTTAGCTTGGGTTAGGATGTGTTAGGATGTGTTTTGTAGTGTTTAGGTTGGGTTAGGATGGGTTAGGATGGGTTTATAGTGTTTAGGTTGGGTTAGGATGTGTTAGGATGAGTTTTGTAGTGTTTAGCTTGGGTTAGGATGTGTTAGGATGGGTTTTGTAGTGTTTAGGTTGGGTTAGGATGTGTTAGGATGAGTTTTGTAGTGTTTAGGTTGGGTTAGGATGTGTTAGGATGGGTTTTGTAGTGTTTAGCTTGGGTTAGGATGGGTTTGCTTGGGTTAGGTTAGGTTAATATGGGTTTAGCAGAGTTTAGGTTCGGTTAGGATGGGTTTACAAAGGGTTATATTACTTTAAATGGGATCAGTTCGGGTTAGATCACTTTAAATCAGACCTAATTAGGTTTAAAATAGGGTTAGGTTGGGTTTGAGCTTAGTTAGGTTGGGTTAAGTTAGATAAGGTCAAGTAAGGTTTAGAAAGCGTTACAATACTTTAAATTACGATAGACCGGTTTTAGAAAGAGATTACATTGCGTTAGAAAAATTACTAAGAAGTTTTGAAGTGATAAGATGAAAAATAATTGCATTTATATTTGTTAAGTCAGGTTAAGTGAAGTTTCAATAGGCAAAGTCTTGTATATGGGTTAGAGTAGTTATAGGTTGGAGTAAGTTAGGTTAGGTTAGCCGATGGATCCTGAGGGGTGTTTTAAGGGGTGAGGGTCAAGAGAGGGGTAGAATTGTCCATAAGGTCCACATTTTTGGTATATATTTATGGTGGTGGGGCGGAGAATGGGTGTGAGGGTGTCAGGATGAGGGGAATTAATCTTGTAGTGTGTGTGTGTGTGTGTGTGTGTGTGTGTGTGTGTAGAGAGAGAGAGAGAGAGAGAGAGAGAGAGAGAGAGAGAGAGAGAGAGAGAGAGAGAGAGAGAGAAAGGTGTTGAAACCAATGTGTGAAAGTTGTATCTCTCTCTCTCTCTCTCTCTCTCTCTCTCTCTCTCTCTCTCTCGGGTGTATATGAGGGGTGAGGGGAAAAGAAGACGATAAAGAGAATAGAAAGTGAAAATTCAATGTGTTGGGGTGTGTTGGAGTGTGTTGTGGTATGTTGGGGTGTGTTTGGAGTGTGCTGGGGTGTGTTGGGGTGTGTTTGGAGTGTGCTGTGGTGTGTTGGGGTGTGTTTGGAGTGTGTTGTGGTATGTTGTGGTGTGTTGTGGTGTGTTGCGGTATGTTGGAGTGTGTTGGGATGTGTTTTGGTGTGTCGGAGGTGTGTTGGGGTGTGTTGGAGTATGCTGGGGTGTGTTGGAGGTGTGTTGTGGTGTGTTGGGGTGTGTTGGAGGTGTGTCGGAGGTGTGTTTTGGTGTGTTGGAGGTGTGTTTGGATGTGTTTTGTGTGTTGGAGGTGTGTTGGAGTGTGTTGTAGTATGTCGGGATGTATTGCGGTGTGTCGGGGTGTGTTGGGATGTGTTGGGGTGTGTTGGGGTGTGTTGGAGGTGTGTTGGAGTGTGCTGTGGTATGTTGGGGTGTATTGCGGTGTGTTGGGGTGTGTTGGGATGTGTTGGGGTGTGTTGGAGTGTGTTGGAAGTGTGTTGGGATGTGTTTTGGTGTGTTGGAGGTGTGTTTGGAGTGTTTTGTGGTGTGTTGGAGTGTGTTGGGGTGTGTTGAGGTGTGTTGGGGTGTGTTGGAGGTGTGTTTGGATGTGTTTTGGTGTGTTGGAGGTGTGGTTGAGTGTGTTGTGGTGTGTTGTGGTATGTTGGTGTGTTGGGGTGTGTATTGTGGTGTGTTGGAGGTGTGTTTGGATGTGTTTTGTGTTGGAGGTGTGTTGAGTGTGTTGTGTGTGTTGGGGTGTGTTGGAGGTGTGTTTGGATGTGTTTGGTGTGTTGGAGGTGTGGTTGTGTGTTGTGGTGTGTTGAGGTGTGGAAGTGTGTTGTGTGTGTGTTTTGTGTGTTGGAGATGTGTTTGGACTGTTTAGTGGTGTGTTGGAGTGTGTTGTGGTGTGTTGGAGTGTGTTGGGGTGTGTTGAGGTGTGTTGGGGTGTGTTGGAGGTGTGTTTGGATGTGTTTTGGTGTGTTGGAGGTGTGGTTGAGTGTGTTGTGGTGTGTCGGGGTGTATTGTGGTGTGTCGGGGTGTGTTGTGGTGTGTTGGGGTGTGACAGTAGGGTTGACGGTCAGTGGTGGGAACAAAACCTTAATTTTAACATCTTAAATAAAACGTAATAACTCGATAACAACAACAACAACAATAATAATAATAATAATAATAATAATAATAATAATAATAATAATAATAATAATAATAATAATAATAAAAGTTACGGCATAATGATAACAACAAGAATAATAACAATAAGAGGAATTGAAGGATGTGTGTGTGTGTGTGTGTGTGTGTGTGTGTGTGTGTGTGTGTGTGTGTGTGTGTGTGTGTGTGTGTGTGTGTGTGTGTGTGTGTGTGTGTGTGTGTGTGTGTACCGTACCAATAAAAAAAAAAACACGCTAACAAAACAAGAACGAAAAGAAAAGGGGAAAAAACAAGAAAACACGCACGCACAAACACACGCAAAATCCACACTCAGGTAAGGTAAGCACATACATACAGACAGACGCGCTACTGGCCAGCTCCACACACCTCCACCTGCTCCACACACACATACGTACCTGTGGAAGAAGAGAAAACAACACATCAACACTTGCCACACACAGGTGAGTAAATATTAATGACACTACCACTGATACACACACACACACACACACACACACACACACACACACACACACGATGCAAGGCCACCACTTTGAAACACTTCCGCGCTACACCTCATCTACTTTCCAAAGGCTCTACTTGAAGGGACGCGGGTTTTCAAGGGTGCTTTTATGGTTCCAGTGACAGATTAACAAGATTTCTGCTTTTTTTAAGGGTATTTTTATGGTTC
Organism: Portunus trituberculatus; assembly: GCF_017591435.1. Classification (NCBI taxonomy): domain Eukaryota; kingdom Metazoa; phylum Arthropoda; class Malacostraca; order Decapoda; family Portunidae; genus Portunus; species Portunus trituberculatus. The sequence goes on from NC_059288.1 coordinate 4,904,345, forward strand.
CAGTGACAGATTAACAAGATTTCTGCTTTTTTTAAGGGTATTTTTATGGTTCCAGTGACAGATTAACAAAATTTCTGCTTTTTTTAAGGGTATTTTTATGGTTCCAGTGACAGATTAACAAAATTTCTGCTTTTTTAAGGGTGTTTTTATGGTTCCAGTGACAGATTAACAAGATTTCTGCTTTTTTTTAAGGGTGCTTTTATGGTTCCAGTGACAGATTAACAAGATTTCTGCTTTTTTAAGGGTGTTTCTATGGTTCCAGTGACAGATTAACAAGGTTTCTACGTTATCAAAATTGCAGTGAAGGGATTGCGAGTTTTTGAGGATGTTTTTATGGTTTTAGTGACAGATTAATATGATTTCTACGTTATCAAAATTGTAGTGAAAGGACGTGCGTTTTTAAGGGTGTTTTCATGGTTCCGGTGACAAATTAACAAGAATTCTACGTTATTAACAGAAGAAATTCTGATAAAATAGTCGTAGTGAAGTGAAACGAAATTATAATGACGCTTTTCCAGTTCTAGTAACAGATTAACATGGTTTCTACATTGCTGAGAAAAAAAAACCCACTCTTAAAAACCAGCTGATTATCTCTGCGGCCTCGGAAAATAGTCGTGGTGAAGAGATGCGGGTTTCTAAGAGTGTTTTAATAGTTCCAGTGACAGATGAACAAGTTTTTCTACATTATTAGCAGGAGAAATACTCTTGAGAGCCCTAATGGTCATCTCTGTGGCCTTGAAAGACAGTCGTGGTGAGAGAGCGTAGCGTTTCTGAATACTGGTGGTAAAGTGGCCTAGACTCATGCGAACCTCATGCACTAACACACTACAGAAGGGCGGGAGGCGAGAAGGGCGGTAAATAAAGCACGTGCATGTTACTTTGTGTGTGTGTGTGTGTGTGTGTGTGTGTGTGTGTGTGTGTGTATGTGTAGGGTTATTCATCGGCGCATAATATACCAATGTAATGTCCCGTATGACGCAAACACACACACGCACACACACACACACACACACACACACACACACACACACACACACACACACCCTGTTAAATTATTCCTTGTGTATGTGTGTGTGTGTGTGTGTGTGTGTGTGTGTGTGTGTGTGTGTGTGTGTGTGTGTGTGTGTGTGTGTGCGCTCCTTTCCAGTATAAACACGCAACACTTCTTTCACTTCAAAAGTACACATGAGACTTCACCCCCCTTTGCCCCCCTCCCCCCCATGTACGTGTACGTCTTACAAGGTACACACAAGACTTTCTTTATGTACACGTGCAATATTTTCTAGGTGTACATGGCATAGTTTTTACGTACATAGATTTTTGGGTACGAGTTGCACGTGTGTGTGTGTGTGTGTGTGTGTGTGTGTGTGTGTGTGTGTGTGTGTGTGTGTGTGTGTGTGTGTGTGTGTGTGTGTGTGTGTGTGTTTTACGAAGAGGGAGATGAAAGAGAAGGAGAGGGAAAATGAAGGACAATTGGAGAACTGACAGAAGAAGAAGAAGAAGAAGAAGAAGAAAGAAGAAGAAAGAAAGAAAGAAAGAAAAAGGAGGAAAAGAGGAGTAAAGAAATAAATAAAGAGAGAAAAAAAGAGACGAACAAAATAAGAAAAAATAATAATAACACACGAAGCCAACAAACTAAGGAAGAAAGATAGAAAAAGAGATAAAAGGGAAGAGAGAGAGAGAGAGAGAGAGAGAGAGAGAGAGAGAGAGAGAGAGAGAGAGAGAGAGAGAGAGAGAGAGAGAAGGAGGGTAGTGTCACAAATATATGCAAACGTTCAGAAGACGAGGTGGTGGGGGGCTGGGGAAGGGGGAAGGGGATAGGGGGGAGGGGGTATTAAAGGGAGCAGTTTAAGGGGGTGAATTTGACTTGAAGGGAGAGAAAAAAAAAGGGAGGGATTTTAAAGATGGGGGAGTGTGTGGGGGTGTTATGGGGGGGGGTTGTATTGCGTCCCTTTATCTTCTCCCTTCTCCCCCCTTCAAAAAAATTCCCCCCACAAATCACGAGTTTTTATTTCCCCTTTCTTGTTCATATTTTCCTTTTTTTCCTTTATTTTTTCCTTATCTCTTGCCTTTTTCTTTTTTTTTTTTTTTTTTTTTCAGTTTTTCTTTTCTTTTTTTCGATTTTCCTTTTCTTTTTTCCATTTTTGTTTTTGTTTTCTCATTTTCTGCGCAATTTTTTCCTTTCTATTTTTATTTTTCTACTCGATCAATTTTCTTTTTCTTATTTTTTTTTCGTTTTTTCTTTCTTCTTTATTTTTTCCTTCTTTCCTTTCTTAACGTCTACTAACTTTCTTATCTAAAATTCTTCCTCTTTATTTTCCTCTTTGTTTTCCTCTCGCATCTCTCTCGTTTTCTTTTTCTCTCTCTTTCCGTTTTCTTTTTTCTCTCTCTTTCGCAAAAAAAAAAAAAAATAACGTCATTTCATCTTTCTTATCTAAAACTTTTCTTCTTCTTTGGTCTTTTCAATTTTCTTTCTCTCTCTTCTATTCCTCTCTTTCGTAAATGTCCTCTTATCATCACTTTTCCTTATCTACGCATCGTCTTATCTCTAATTTCTCTTTCATTGTTTTGTGTCATTAACATTCTTCCATTTCTTTCTATTCACCTCTTTCGTAGATCTATTCTCTCTTTTCCTTATCTAAGCACATTTTTTTTCCACTTATCTCAATTTCCTCTGTCTCTTTCTTTTCTTTGACTTTCGTTTCCTCCAAGTCTCTCTTTCGCAAATCTCAATAGCACTGTTCTCTTCCATTTTATCTCTATTTCCTCTTTCACTTCGTTGTAATGGTCTTTCTTTTCCCTTTTCTTTCTTTTTTTCTCATTCGTGTAGTAAAGTTTTCGCGTCTATGTCCTTTCCTTTCCTTCATCAAGAATCTTTCCTATTCTTTATCATTCATCTGTGTCTTCTTTCATTATTATCTTCTCTTCCCTTCTCCCCTTCATTATTCAAGTCTTTCATGGCAAACACACACACACACACACACACACACACACTCTCTCTCTCTCTCTCTCTCTCTCTCTTATCGTATATCTATTCATTTCTTTTATTCCCTTCCTCTTTTCCTTTCTTTCCTTCTTCTATTCATCGTTCGTCAAAAGTATTCCCACCTCTCCCTTTTTCTCCCTTCCCTCCCTCCCTCCCTTTCTCTTCCTTTACCTCCATCTTCATCTTTCAATAAATCTACCATATCTCTCTCTCTCTCTCTCTCTCTAGCGCCTTCAGTGACCCGTGAGTGAGAAAAACGTTCCGGAGATCAGCAAACGTTTCACAAAAGCTGTCAATGAGAGAGAGAGAGAGAGAGAGAGAGAGAGAGAGAGAGAGAGAGAGAGAGAGAGAGAGAGAGAGAGAGAGAAAGCACCGTAATAAAAACCTAGACATGAAGATTACGATAAAAAAAAACACGAAAATGAAACAAAACGAAGAATAACACTAAAAGAAGAAGAAGAAGAAGAAGAAGAAGAAGAAGAAGAAGAAAAAAAAAGAAGAGGAGGAGGAGAAGGAAGAGGAGGAGGAGGAGGAGGAAGAGTGAGAGGGAGGATGATGACCTCTGGGCCCATAAGTGCCAGAACCAGCCACCCTGTTTTGCATCTCAGCTTTTCACGATGAACGGTTACACTTCCAACTGATCGCCTCTCTCTCTCTCTCTCTCTCTCTCTCTCTCTCTCTCTCTCTCTCTCTCTCTCTCTCCCTTGCTTTCACCGTCGCGCCACAAAAGCATCGATACAAAGACAGATGTGGAATGTTTGCAAGTAAAAGCGAAAAGTATTTGGGAATGTATAACGTAACTGTGTGTGTGTGTGTGTGTGTGTGTGTGTGTGTGTGTGTGTGTGTGTGTGTGTGTGTGTGTGTGTACACGTGTGTGTACATATACACACTGTACATATACACACACAAGTACACACACACATACAGGCACTCACACACACACACACACACACACACACACACACACACACACACACACACACACACACACACACACACGCGCGCGCTTTAAGTGGACTTACTTTAAAAAGAATCGAATATCATCAGTCTTACTTTTCTTTCTTGAGTCTACTTTATCTCATTTTCAATCCCCCCACCCCCATTCTCTCCTCCTCCTCCTCCTCCTCCTCCTCCTCCTCCTCCTCCTCCTCCTCCTCCTCCTCCTCCAGTAACAAAAGAGCTTTATTTTACTGCTAGTTAAATTACGTAAAGAAGCAATGATCCACACACACACACACACACACACACACACACACACACACACAAGGAGCAGAGATGACCCGAGCCAAGAGAGACGAATAGGAGGAGGAGGAGGAGGAGGAGGAGGAGGAGGAGGAGGAGGAGGAGGAGGAGAGGGCAAGAGGTGAAAGAGGAGGGAGGGAGAAGAGAAAGGAGAGAGAGAGAGAGAGAGAGAGAGAGAGAGAGAGAGAGAGAGAGAGAGAGAGAGAGAGAGAGAGAGAGAGAGAGAGAGAGAGAGAGAGAGAGAGAGAGAGAGAGAGAGAGAGAGAGAGAGAGAGAGAGAGAGAGAGAGATCTGGAAGGGTCTAGAAGATGCTGGAAAACGCTGGAAACATAACAGAAGAAAATAAATCTAGACATGAGAACGCTGGAAAGAATAAAGAAAAGATGAAATAGGATGAAAGGACATTAGGGATTCTGGAAGAGTCTGGAATGAGCTGGAAAGGAGAAAGGATGATAGGAGAGAACAGAACAAGAGAAAGCAAAGAGAAAAGAGGACATGAGAGGACGATAGCTAGTCTGGAAGGGGCTGGAAGAGGCTGAAATGGTCTGGAAAAGGATCTGGAAAAGCCTGGAAAATGAAAGGATAGTAAAAGAGACAGGGTAAAGCTGGAACAGAAGAGAACAAAAGAAGAGAAAAACAAAGAAGGATAAGCTAGGACAATTTGGGTCTGGAAAAGCCTGGAAAATGACAGGAAAGGAAAGGAGACAGGAGAAAGCTGGTAGGGACATGATATACCACTAGAGAAGGGACCAAAACAAACCAAAGACAGAATAGGAAAAAAGAGAAGACAGTACAAGGTCTGGAAAAGGTCTGGAAAGCTTCTGACAAATGGACAATAAAAATAACACAGAAGAGGATAAAGCTGGAATAGACATGACATAATACAAGAAAGCAAGGCAAAACAAAGACAAGGAAAGACAAGAGAGGACAGTTTTGGGTCTGGAAAAGGTCTGGAAAAGGCTGGAAAACAAGAAAAGATATGGGAAAGATGGAAGGGACACGATCTAACACGAGAGAAGAAAATAAGGCAAGACAAAGACAAGGAAAGACAAGAGAAGACAGTTTGGGATCTGGAAGTGTTTGGAAAAGGCTGGAAAACAAGAAGAAAAGACATGGGGAAGATGAAACACACATGACTTAACGAGAGAAGAGAACAAGGCAGGGCAAAGACAGAGAAGCGGACAAGAGAGGACAAGAGAGGACAATACGGGGTCTGGAAGGATCTAGAAGGAATCTGGAAAAGGCTGGAAAACAATAGAAAACATGGGAAAGCTGGAACGGACACGATCTAACACGAGAGAAGAGATCAAGGCAAGGCAAAGACAGAGAAGAGGACAAGAGAGGACAGTACGGGCTCTGGAAGGAATCTGGAAGGGTTCTGGAAAACGCTGGAAAACAAGAAGAAAAGACATGGGGAAGACTGAACGCACATCACATAACGAGAGAAGAGAACAAGGCAAGGCAAAGACAGAGAAGAGGACAAGAGAGGACAAGAGAGGACAGTACGGGAGGGAAGGGGGTCTGGAGGAGGTCTGGAAGGGGCTGGTGTGGCGGCGTGTAGGTGGCCTCACTTGGCATGGAAATAAAGAGGCTGGAGATGGCCGAGCGGCGTCATCACCATATCATTATACTGGCGGGGATTGGGAAGACTCTGAACACTGCCCAAAATTTTTCCCTCAGAAGGACACCCTGTGAAGTAAGTTTCCTCCCCACCCCCCTTCTCTTCTCTCCCCTCCGACACCCTCCCTCATGTCTCCCTAGTTCATCCCCCCAACGATTTTTAATTTTTTCGAAATGGAACGATTTTTTTTTTTTTTAAGGATTTTTGCTTGGGTGTGTTTGTTTATAAGCGTTCTCTCTCTCTCTCTCTCTCTCTCTCTCTCTCTCTCTCTCTCTCTCTCTCTCTCTCTCTCTCGTTTTGTTTTTATTAATTTCTTTGTTTTTTTTTATATATTATTTACTTTTGTATATTTTCCTTTGGTTTATGTCTCTCTCTCTCTCTCTCTCTCTCTCTCTCTCTCTCTCTCTCCCTCACACTTTTGTCTCTACGGTTTCTCTTCTCTCCTTTTCTTCTTCCGGTTTTTCTCCTTTTAAGTTTTTTCGTATATCTTTCACTTACGTTATCCGCTCTCTCTCTCTCTCTCTCTCTCTCTCTCTCTCTCTCTCTCTCTCTCTCTCTCTCTCTCTGGTCTCTGGGCATTTAGCATATTCAGGCGATAACCAGCAAATCCTCTTCGGTTGTAAAAACTTGGCTATACTTCGCCGACCTCAAAAAACAATGACAAGTTGATAAAAGATCGGAGACTGAGGAGCACAAAGGAACACAAAGGAGGAACAAGACGGCAAAAGCTACCCCCCTCCTCCCCTCACTCGACACTTCACTATTTCTTGACCCTTTACGAACAGGAGGAGGAGGAGGAGGAGGAGGAGGAGGAGGAGGGGAACGTGTCAATCCGAAAATCCCCCCGTGAGATATCCAGTCTGTCCCCTTCCCGTCTCCCCTCACCATTCCCCTCTCCCTCTCTCCCCTCTCCTTCTCCCTATCCCCCTACCTCCGGGTTCCGCTAATCCCCAACCCCAGCTGTTCCAGATTTCCATGCCAAGTATCTGGAACGTGGAGGAGGAGGAGGAGGAGGAGGAGGAGGAGGAGGAGTAGGAGGAGGAGGAGGAGGAGGAGTAGGAGGAGGAGGAGGAGGAGGTACACACATGATACAAGATTTTACATATGTGCTAAATTTCTTATTCTTCATTTTATACACACACACACACACACACACACACACACACACACACACACACACACACACACACACACACACACACACACACACACACACACACACACACACACACACACACACACGTACATACATATAGGGTGCGCGCACATACACACGCACACAGGACTAGCACATATGTTTTCCTTCCCACGGATCCGTCAACGTCACCACCAGGAGAGGAGGAGGAGGAGGAGGAGGAGGAGGAGATAGAGGAATAGAAGACACAGCATCAGTAAGTAGTAGTAGTTGTAGTAGTAGCAGTGGTGGTGGTGGTAGAGGTGGTACTAGTAGTAGTAGTAGTAGTAGTAGTAGTAGTAGTAGTAGTAGTAGTAGTAGTAGTAGTAGTAGTAGTAGTAGTAGTAGAAGTAGTGTTTAAAATTGAATACAAAGAAACATGACACTTCTTCACACTCCTCCTCCATCTCTTCTTTCTCTTTTTCTTCCTCTTCCTCCCCCTCCTCCTC
>NC_059288.1:4916816-4929316 GCF_017591435.1 Portunus trituberculatus
CACACACACACACACACACACACACACACACACACACACACACACACACACACACACACACACACACACACACACACATGTACGTGCACAAAATGACAGATCCCCACATGTACGTATAGACACATAGAACGCACATACACATACACACGTACACACATGCGCCACAAAAACGTACACAAGCCATAATGCAGCCATGGTTAACGTACACGAACGATGCTTAGTGAGAAGAACGAACGAAATAAAGTGAATAAATAATGAAAGGAAAAAGAAAATGAATGAAATAAAGTAAAAAAGAAAATGTATGCCTTAGTGAATAAATGAACGTGTGTATTGATGTCAGTGTATGTGTCTCTCTCTCTCTCTCTCTCTCTCTCTCTCTCTCTCTCTCTCTCTCGCTCTCTAATTCAATCTCTCTTATTAATGTTTTCATTCATAAGTGGTGAATAGATTCGTTATCCATCAAAATATTGAATGAAAAAACATATTAACAAACAAACAGACACACCAACATTCACGATTATGCAGGTGTGTGTGTGTGTGTGTGTGTGTGTGTGTGTGTGTGTGTGTGTGTGTGTGTGTGTGTGTGTGTATCTACTTTAGTGGTATGCTATCTCTCTCTCTCTCTCTCTCTCTCTCTCTCTCTCTCTCTCTCTCATTGATCTCATCTCTCTTTTATGTGTTATCTTACAAAACCTTCCATTGATCTTCCATCTGTTAAAATTCTCTTTACATTTTGCCATTATTCACATTAACATTCATCTACCCTCTCTCTCTCTCTCTCTCTCTCTCTCTCTCTCTCTCTCTCTCTCTCTCTCTCTCTCTCTCTCTCTCTCTCTCTCTCTCTCTCTCTCTCTGTGCGCGCCTCTCTAAAATTAAAAAATAACATCTCTCTCTCTCTCTCTCTCTATTCTCTCTCTCTCTCTCTCTCTCTCTCTCTCTCTCTCTCTCTCTCTCTCTCTCTCTCTCTCTCTCTCTCTCTCTCTCTCTCTCTCGCAGCTAGTGGAGTCAATAGGGAAAGTGTTTGTGGAGCAGAGTATAAGGTTGGTCGATGCCACGCGTGTGTCGGTGTAAGGGGGAAGAGGAGGAGCGAGAGGAAGAGGAGAGGAGGACGGAAGAGGAGGGAGAAGGAAGAGGAGGAGGAGGAGGAGGAGGAGGAGGAGGAGGACATGGAAGTGAAATGCCTCTCTTCTCCCTCTCTTTCTCTTTCTTTCTCTCTCTCTTTTTTTCCTTACTTCTTTCCTCTCCTTTTTTCATATCCTCTCTCTCTCTCTCTCTCTCTCTCTCTCTCTCTCTCTCTCTCTCTCTCTCTGTGTGTGTGTGTGTGTGTGTGTGTGTGTGTGTGTGTGTGTGTGTGTGTGTGTGTGTGTGTGTGTGTGTGTGTGTGTGTGTACGTGTGTGTAAGTGTGCGTGCGTGTTCGTGCGTGCGTGCGTCAGTCCCTCCAAGATGCTGTGAGTTTCCTCCATTTTCTTCCCTTCCCCACAAAAGTGCCTCTCTTGGCCTCAACCCCCCCTTTTTTTTTTACCCCTTTCTACACCAGGTAAGCCCCTCTCTTTGTTAATTACAGGTAAAGGCGTAACGTTCTCTCTCTCTCTCTCTTTGTCTGTCTCTCTTCATAAAACAGGAGCATAACTGGAGGGACCGAACACAAGGAGTAACACATAACATCATAACACACAGGGCAGAACACATAACACTGGAAGAACGTCGGGGAGGGGAGGGTGGGGAGCAAGCTGAACGTTAGGGAAAGCTCACAAATAAAGCATTGGGGAGAGTAGCAGCATGGGGGGTGTTTGGGTGTGAGTGGGGTGTATGTGAGTGCTACTTGGTGTGGTGTGGTTATGGTGGGTTTGGCAGGGGTTTGCAGTGAGTGACAGGGTAGCTACACGCACTACCTACACGCCTTGCTTTACAGGGTACGAAGAGGAGAAGGTGGGGGAGGGAGACAGACAGATAGTGTGTCTTGTGGCAGGGTACAGGGGTCGTAACTAGCAGGGGAATGCAGGGGAAGGCAGTATCAGCACAATACAGGTACAGGACATGATCTACGAGGGTTGAGAGGGTCGGCAGGGTGTGGCACTAACTGGCACTAGCTACACCGAGGGATGCATGGATGAGTGGCACTGACGAGGCACCTAGGACACAGACACACACAGACACACACACATACGGACACTACGAGGGGGAATGCCAAGGAGAATGTCACTCGGGCCAACAGAAAGCGACTAAGGGGAGGAGGAGGAGGAGGAGGAGGGGTGGCTGTTGCTGTTGTTGCTGATGCTGCTGTTGATGCTGCTGCTGGTTGACTAGGGTGACACAAAGTGGGTCTGTCTTATGAAAGGGGGCTTGGCACTCACTATCTATTGTAGGGCGAGAAGAGTGTAGAGGAGCTAGGCTGAGCAAAGTGGTGGGGCGGGGCCGAGCCAAGATAGCAGGCGCCATAAGTTTGAGTCTGAGGCGGGCCGTGAGCCAAGCCGTGAGCCTGCCCGGCGTGAATCTGAGCCTGAGCCTGGTAATGGGCGTGGGCGTGGGCGGGGTAGGTGGGCGGGTAGCTGGGGCGGTGCTGGGGGGGACACGACCGAAGTGGGCCGGGGGGGAGTTTACTGCTGCTCAAGGAAGAAGGTGAGGAAGAAGAGGAGGCCGAGGGAGAATGAGAGGAGGAGGAAGAGGAAGAGGAGGAGGAGATGGTGGAAGAGGAGACTCGTTTGCCCGGCTCGGCTCGCGAGTTTCGGCTCTGGCAGTCTGCAAGGAGAATAAAAGCCACGGTTTATCCTCCGCCACAAAGGGGACCTGTGCGGCGCGCCCCTCGCCGCGGGCCCGGCCAGGCTCGGGGCCGCGGCAGGGGGAGCGCCGCTCCCCTGCGCCAGCACTAACCCTCACAAGTAAAGCCTCGTGGTCAAGTTCAGTGTCCGGCCCGGGGCTGACCAACAACACTCACTGAGATGACTGAGAGAAAGAAAAATTCTAAAGTGACACATTTTTGGAGGACACAAGTTTATCTCACATAAATAATTCGTATCAAACATCAATTGCATGACAAAAAGCATTTTAATGATAACTGCATTCTAATAGCGTCACAAAGCCTCTCAAAACACAACTAACGGGTAGCAGTCCAGTCCAGGGTAGAGGTGACACACACCGCAGCCCAGGGGCCACGCCGCCCCGCCGACCCACGGTCTCGCCTTCCCGTCAAGACCCCGAGGCCCCGAGGCCCCGGCTCACACCAGAACTTCCCTCCTTGGCACTCAGCCTTCCCTGTTGGGCCCTGCACGGCTGCACGGCCCCGCGAGTCGTGCTCTTTAGGGCCCCGCCCGCGGGCCGCCGCGGCGGGCGGGGGCGGCGCGGGGCTGCCGGTGTGTGTGTACCATTTGTGGGAAATCAAACGAGCCACTTGCAGCCAAATCGGTACTGAGTCACGAAATCCGATACGTCGATACAGCGAAAAGGTTGGCCCAGCTTACAGGCCGCCGTGCGGGGCGCCCTCTCTCGCCGCCACACTTTTTTAGCCCCGTGGCGGCGCCCGGCCCGACGCGCTAACCGGACCACCAATCAATCACCATTGCATGAAACCGAATTCTTGTGGCCACTAACTCCCATCGGCGCGGCGTAAATCAAGTCAGTAATAATCAATTGGGTAAGAGACGTGTAATTTTTACATATAACTGACGGCCCTTTCGTGAGCAGTGTTATTCTTATTTCCTTCGCCTTGCGAGGCGCGCTGCCAAATATCAATATGTCACCATCGATTCATACCCACGAGGCGCGGCGCGAGTCACCGCGGCCACAACCCAATTACAGTAGCGCAATGCTCCGCTAACAAGCGCCGGCCTGCACCGCCTCGCCGCGACCCTCGCCGCCCTCACTGGCCTCTCCACACTCCACACATCGCCAATTAGTTTTCTCCACACCAATGGAAAAGTTTCACCGGCCCTCCACAGTCCTCGAGTGTCTCCATAGCTCTCCACTCTCCTCCTTCCTTCCCTCAGCACCTGGGATCCTTCCTCCACCTCTCCCTCTCTCCTCCTCTCTTTATCCCTCTTGCCTTCATCTCCTCACCACCAGACATCTTCAGTTTGCCTCCACGCGAGCAATCTTTCCTCTTCTCTCCCTCAAGTTTCCTCCAATGGCACACAAGCCCCTCATTACACTCTCACGCCTCCTCCTCCTCCTCCTGCACTCCTGCGCGGCGCCATCATTCATCTCGGGCCCCGCGGCGTCCTTCTAATCCTGCCATCCTTCACGCGTCTCACCACCGTTTCGTGTCGGGTCATCGCCGAGCCTCCTGCAGCCGCGGCGCCTCCGCCCGGTGGTCTGGCGCGCCCTCAAGACTCACAAAATGGTTGACTGGCGTGGTTGGCGGCCTTTTGCTGCCCGGCCTTCGCGAGACTCTTCGCCGGGTATTGAACAGCCATTTGCCTCCCCCGCCCACCCACCCACCCACCATCCACCCACCCACCCTCTCTCTCTTCCTCTTCCTCTCTCTCTCTCTCTCTCTCTCTCTCTCTCTCTCTCTCTCTCTCTCTCTCTCTCTCTCTCTCTCTTTCCTTCCTCCCTCCCTCCAGCTTCCTCGGGTACCTCCACGACAAGATGGCGGCGGCGGCGTCCTGGGGTCCTGGCGCTTCAAGATGGCAGGCTCATGGCATCCTGAGGGCCGTCCCGCGGCAAGATGGCGACCGCCGGGGGTCTCCTGGTGCTGGAGAAGGCATGGCAAGATGGCAGCGTTCGTACCCTCGTGCTGCACGGAGTAAGATGGCGGCGCCGATACCTTCTGGCCAGAGGTATGTGGCGGTCGGCTGTGGCGGCGGAGGACACGAGGATACGAGGACACGGGGACACGGAGCCACGGGGACACGGGGACATGGGGACACCTGCTTCTCAATAAACGATGCCCGGATTCCTGAACCTTCCAACTTCCTGCGTCTTCTTCCAGCCTTCCAGTCTCCATGCCCTCTTTTCCCAGCGCTCCCATCCCCCCATCCCCCCACCGGAGCGTCCCTGGACCAGCCATCGACCCACCTGCCCCTCACCCCCAAAACCTCCACTCCCCCCTTGAAACTATCTTTTTTCCTACGAGTGATCTCTCCAGCTGGTCTCGTTCCCCCCTCCCCCGCTACATACACCCACTGGTCCTCCCCCGGGTGCTTTAAGCTGGTCTCTGCTGCCACAGGTGAACCTACGAGGATGACACCTGGCTGGCCTTGTCTCTGTGGTGTGGTGGTATTAATCTACCACACTTCACCACAGTAAGCTGTCTCTCTCATTCCTTTCCTCGTATCTCTAACCTGTCTTTATGTTTTCTCTTATTTCTCTTACTTCTGTCTCCCTCACACTGTCTCTCTTACTCATACTCTCCCTTGCCTCTCTCTATCTCTCTCTCTGTCTCTCTTTCTCAATCTTCCTCATATCTTCCCTGTCTCCTTTACTCATCCTGATATCCTTCCGGACTCCCTCACTGGATCCTACTCATTCCTTCCTTCCCACTCTCACTCATAACCTTCTCCATGTATTCTCTGTCTCTTTCTTTATCTCCCACACTCATCCTCATCCTCTTTCCTGTCACCATCACCACTCCTCTCCTATTTCACCCTTACGCCTTCTTCCCCTTTCTCCCTCACACTCTAACCTTCCTTCAGTCTCGCTTATTTCAACTCTCCCTGTCACACTGTTCCTGATCTCCCTTGCACTCCCCACGTCCCCTTCACCCTTACACCAACACACCCTTCACCCTAATACTTTTCATCTCTTCACCCTTAGCTTCCCTTTCTCTCAGTCCTTCACCCTAAAACCCTTATACTCTACACTCTAACACTCTTCTAGTTCCCTCACACTCTTCATCACCCTAACTCTGCATTACATCCCTCATTCCTTCACCCTCACACCCTGCAGTCCCCAAAATGCCTCAGGGTGAAGACAGGAAGCAGGGCCGGGACTTCCTTCACTACCACCATCGCCACCACCGCCGCCGCCACCGCCGCCGCCGCCGCCGCCGTGGAGGGCAGAGCGCATCACCCAATACTTCGATTTGAAGGCTGGCGATGTTGTCTTCACTGGTGCCCACTTGTTGACATTTAGGGAAAACTCGCAGCAGTAGCAGGAGGAGGAGGAACGAGGAACGAGGGACACGCCAGCTTCTCTTAATCCTCCTACTGATTTATAGAGCCGCCAAGGGACCTCCAGGGGCGCTCACTACCTCTCCTTGTCTCCCCCTCCCTCTCTCCGACCGTTGGAAATAAGCACATTAATAACAATCCGTAAATACTGACCCTCGCTGGTGTGTCGGGCGCCGCTGAGAGGTAAACACACTCCATGCAAAGATGCGGTCAGACAGCTCTCCCTCTCTAGTCAGGGTCATATTTCAGTCCTTCAGGGGGGGCGGCGCTCCTCGTTAATAATCCCATCAAATACTCTTAGCCTCCGACAGCGCCCTGACCACCGCCGACCCACGCTGACCTGGTGAAATGGCTCTTCTGACCTCAAACGGCCAGGGTCACTCTTGGTTTTGTGGTGTTGTGGTGGTGTTCTTCCTCTCGTGGTGGTGGTGAGTGTGGCAGGCGAGTGGTTCAGTGGCGAGGTACTTGTCTGCCTCCCCTCACTCCCCCAGTTGGAATCCCTCCGTTAATGGCGCGGCACTACAGTCATAACAGCGGGTCACCTCCTTCCCTTGATCCCTGTGTTATTCCGCCGCGCTGCTCTCTCTCTTTCACTCTCTCTCTCTCTCTCTCTCTCTCTCTCTCTCTCTCTCTCTCTCTCTCTCTCTCTCTCTCTCTCTCTCTCTCTCTCTCTCTCTCTCTCTCTCTCTCTCAGTTCTCAATTTCTCTATCTCTCTCTCTCTCTCTCTCTCTCTCTCTCTCTCTCTCTCTCTCTCTCTCTCTCTCTCTCTCTCTCTCTCTCTCTCTCTCTCTCTCTCAGTTCTCAATTTCTCTATTTCTCACTGTCTCTTCTCTGCTTTCCTTCCTCTTTCTACCCCTCTTTCTCTCCTCTTCATCTCCTTCCTCTCTTCTCTTTTATCTCTCTCTCTCTCTCTCTCTCTCTCTCTCTCTCTCTCTCTCTCTCTAAAAGCAAAAATTTACACTCTCACTCCCCCCCCCTCTCCCTTCCACCCATCATAAAAATCCTGCAAACTGATATTCAAGTCTTGTCTAGTTCATCATCCACACAAAAAGAGTTAAAAAAAAAAATAATGAAAAAATGAAAAAAAAAGAAAAAAAACCCTGAATTCTATGTGATCGAGAAAACAATGTATATGACGATTTTTTTTCTTTATTTGCATTCTTTTTTTTTATTTATTTTTGTCACGGGTTTGGATAGAGCTACCCTTTCTCTCTCTCTCTCTCTCTCTCTCTCTCTCTCTCTCTCTCTCTCTCTCTCTCTCTCTCTCTCTCTCTCTCTCTCTCTCATCTTTCCTCCACGCCAGTTCAGCTACCAGTCCTCCTCCTCCTCCTCCTCCTCCTCCTCCTCCTGGTCGTGCCTCCTGCTGCTACAAATCCTACGCTCTCTATTTTCCTTTCAAAATCTTGGGAGTTATTTATGTCCCTCTTCCAGGCAACTCCAATTTCTCGCTGGAAAACCAGGTGGACGTCGCGTTGGTGGCGTCCCGCGGCGAGGCGAGTACCTGTGTGGTGGTGGTGGTGGTGGTGGTGGTGGTGGTGGTCGTGTACATCTGGGTTTCTCTCACGTCGACGGCGCTGAAGAAGAGGTGTGAGTGGTGTCTCTGTTACTCTCTCTCACTCTTTTTCCCTCTTGCTCTCTCCTGAAGGCACCACGCTAAGTCCTTTCTTGTTTTTCTTCCTTTTTTTCTTCTTCGTCTTTCTCTCGTCCTCCGCATCATCATTTCATTACCCGATCCTTCGTGCGGCTTTTGTGTACCGCAGCCTCCCGCCGCTTCAGGAACCGCTCTCCTCCTCCTCCTCCTCCTCCTCCTCCTCCTCCTCCTCCTCTTGTTCTTCCACCTGCATACCTGCTTGTATTGATAATATTCACACTGCTGTCTTCCCACTATTCGCGGCTGGTTGGCTTGGTCTGGTCTATTTTGGTCTGTTTTGGTGTGGTCTACTTCGGGTCGGCTGCAAGGCTAGTTGGTTCTGATTCAAACTGGTCTGGTATGGTCTGGTCTGGGCTAGTCTGGTCTGGTCTGAGATGGGATGGACTACTCTGATCTAGGGTGGGTTGGTCTGGGATGGCCTGGTCTGATCTAGGGTCGCCTGGCCTGGTCTGGGTCTGGTCTGGTTTGGTCTTGAGTTACCTGGTCTAAGTTGGTTTAAGTTGGGTTGGTCTCGGTTGGTCTGAGGTGGCCTGGTGTCAGGTGGTCTGAGGTGGCCTGGTCTGAGCTGGTCTAGGGTGGGTTAGTCTGGTCTGGTTTGGGCTGTGGTGCGGGAGGCTGAGGAGAGGACGCGTGTTTGTCCCTGGGTGGGTAGTCATTGATCTTCAATAGTGCGTCGCAACATCCAGTTTTCTCTTCTCCAGAGGTGGTGGGTCTGCTCAGCCTCGCCCCAGTCACTCCACGTGCTGCCCAGACACGATGCTCCGATGTTGCGATACTCTGAGGCGCCGCCCTTGCTTCTTCAGGTGTGGGGAGGGTCAGTGAGGAGTGGAGATGATACCAACGCTGCACTGGAACCTGGAAATGGAAAGCGATGCCGTCCTGGAAGCGATGGTCTTGGAAGTAATGGGTTCTGGAGCTGTAATGGGGACTCGGCAGTGATGGGACCTGTGGTGACGGTTCCTGAAAATGATAGGACATGGAAACGTGCTCGTAATGGGTCCTGGAACAGTGATGGGGCCTCTGATGATGGGTCCTGGACGCAACGGGGCCTGGAGTATTCGTCATGAGTCCTGGAAGTGATGAGGCCTAGAAACGTGGTCGTGATGGGTCGAGGGATGGAGCCTGGAAGCGTGGTCGTGGTGGGTTGAGGAAGTGATGGGGTCTGGAAACGTGCTTGTAATGGATCCTGGAAACGTAGTCGTGATGGGGCCTGGAAACGTGCTTGTGATGGATCCTGGAAACGTTGTCGTCATGGGGCCTGGAAACGTGGTCGTGATGGGACCTGGAAACAGGCCCCTGCAACAGTGATGGGGCGCGTCGATAGGGATGGGGCATTGACACCACTCCAGCGGCCATCACCGACTGTCGCATTACCGCGGCATCCACTTCCTCAAAAACACCTTTCCTTCTTTCTTTCTGTTTTTTTCTTCGGCGCGGACAAATAAATGAACGCGTCAGTTTGGTGGAGAGTCTCCGGGAATACATTACCACCATGACAAACAGCTTAGGGGCCTGTGACAAACCCACCAAATGTATCAGACTGACACCTCAGAAAGGGGCGCCGACCCCTCTCACTCACCCCCCTACCCAGCTCCCCGCCCACCGCGCACCCTCTTCACAATCGAGGGGTCAGTACGAGTTGTCACCTATATACTTTTTTGTGATTTCCTTTCTTTGTTACTCTAAGACAGCCATGTGGTGCTTTCAAGTGTAAGGTGCACAACGCTAACACTACAACCTGTCCACACACACGTACGTACAGACACAAACGCACACAGACAGTAAAGCATACACAGATGAACACACACAGAGTAAACAAACAGCACAGTATGTTAGCCTTGCTCTAATCTGCCGCTCAGCTCACTCTTCAGATCGGCGACTCCTTTACCCGTGTGTATGTATGTACGTGTGTGTGTGTTTGTGTGCGTCTGTGTGAGAGAAAGAGAGAGAGAGAGAGATGAGGGACGAGACAGGACGTGGAGGGACGGTGCACGCAAAACAGAACACACGCCGTCAGTCCTTCACGGGTCAAGTATCCTTCGTATTCTAGTTCCTTTAGGTCTATCGGTGCGTCCTCTGCTTATTTTCATGCAGGATTATTTCTCTTGAAGCTGCTGCGAAGGATGGAGGGACGGAGGGACGGAGGGGCGAGGGAAGGACGGAGGGAGCCTCGTAGGATAAGATGGAGGGAGGTCCTATCTCGTTCCTGGTATCCTTCCCTGCACGGAAAGGATCTCATGCTAAGGATTCTGGCTCGGGTGCGTCTGGGGTGCATCTGGGGTGGCTGGAGTTGTGGGGTGCAGAGAGTCGTGGGGTGGCTGGGGTCGTGGGATCGTCTTTGCATGAATTATCCTGCAGCATCTGGGGAGTGCCATGAGGTGAGCGTGGCGAGCGGGCGGCGAGGCATGGGGCGGGGGCGGCACCCAGCAGGCTCCTCCTCACAAAATGGCCACGCAAGCCAGACGAGCCCCACCTCTTACTGCCAGTCTTAACCCCCACACCTTGCCCCGCCCCGCCCCGCCGCGCCCCGCCTCCCCCCGCTTCGCCCCGCCGCCAGTGTCTGTCCCGGCCCTTGGTTTCTCTCTCTCCCAGGGTTGGCTACTTCCCGCCCCAGCTCATTCCCTCTCAGCCTTCTTCTTCCCGCCTGTCTCCTTGCCTGCCTGCTTGCCGCCTGCCTGCCTGCCTCCTTGCCGCCTGCCTGCCTTCTTCCCTCACGCTCCGTAACAGTTATTGATTCACGTGTTATTCTCAAGGTAATAAAGGCAACAATAGCGGCGTGACGCTGGCTTGGCACACACACACACACACACACACACACACACACACACACACACACACACACACACACACACACACACACACACACACACACACACACAAACACACTACACCTCCTTCCGACCTCCGGCCACTTCGCCACTCACTCCAGCCGTGTTTTTACCGCACGAAGGCCCGTCACTCACGCCTCTTCCTCTCCTCCTCCTCCTCCGTCGCCATTACAATAACATGACGGCGGCGACGGCACCGTTTACGCGCATTACCCGCGGGGAGGGAGCGCGGCGGCCTGCCCCTCCGCCCCTCCATTAGGACACCAAGGGTCCGGCCCAAAACCAAACAGCCGCCCTGCACTCAGCGCCATCCCCGGTTATTCAAACACACTAATATTCCCGCCAGCCAGACCATACAACCTCCACATTATAAGACTTTTTCCCGCCATCAGCGGCAGCGCACCGCCGCTACACTCGTCGCCGCCGTCCATTAGGGTGGAGGGGCGCCGCACAAACTCAAACACACACCCGCGTGAATTTTCAACCCCATTGCCAGACCGGTTTATAAGTGCGCCGATTTGTCATACGTCCGGCCAGCTCCCAGATCCATTTACCGAGCCCCGTACGGCCGACAGCGCTGGGGGCGGCGGCATGTTTACAATCACGCCGCCTCAGAATATCGGCAGGATATTTCCACAAAAATGGTCGGAATTCTTTGCCTCATCTTGTGTCTGTAACTTGCCCAG
Source organism: Portunus trituberculatus (assembly GCF_017591435.1). NCBI lineage: Eukaryota > Metazoa > Arthropoda > Malacostraca > Decapoda > Portunidae > Portunus > Portunus trituberculatus. The sequence continues at coordinate 4,928,091 of NC_059288.1, forward strand.
GGTCGCCCGGAGAGGCAGGAGGCCACAGCCGCCGCCGCCCTACTCCCGCCGGCGGTTCGGAGGAGCGAAGGGCACCGCGAGGCCCTGGAGTATTGACCTGGGGCGCTTTCTTAGAGCTGCGACCAAAACAGATTTTTTGTCGGGGGGGTCATTGAGCTGCGGCGAATATTCCCAAAGCGTGATGGAGTGAGTGTGTCGAGCCGCGCCTTCTATATCAACCCTTGGATTCCCATACCGGTCACCTCTCTCGCCCCTCCCCACCCAGACCCCTACCACACTGATTCGCCGCGACCCGCGCCGGACACTGACAATTAAACAAGTCAGTGAGGCAACACGACGCCGCAGACAATCGCCGCGGCACAACTACATTACCATTGACAGCCTCCGCGCGGCGGCCTCCTCCTGTCGACATTAGTCAGATCATCATAATTCCTGCGGTTAATCATCAATATTTTGCAACATCCGATACTAACACCCTCTCTCCCTCCCTCCTCCGCCTCCCCCCGTTCCTCACCCCCGCGGCGTGGAGGGAAGTAATTATGTTGCTATCTTGGCCAGCGGCTAAATTAGGCCTGAAATACCCCGGACTCGGCGCGGCGTGACCCAGGTGACCCGCCCCCTCCGCCCCCTCTTCTCTCACCCCTCACCCCTCCCATGCCGCTCCCAATTTCCAACTAACACACAACAGGGGTCGCTGCTCCCTAAGACCGTCCCCTGAGGTCTGTGCTGCTCCGCCCCCGCCTCCAGGTTCCTGGGTGAAGGTGGGTGATGGGGGTGTGCGGGGGTGTGAAGGGGGTGTGCGGGGTCTTGAAGGGAATGCAAGGAGTGAGTGAAGAGGGTGTACATCCATCACGCGCCCCCTTCCTCCGCCCCCCGCCGCCTCCATAACTCACGTCCCCTGCCTCCATAACCACGTCACTCCGCCACTAATTTATATGAATTCGTCTGTGGCCGTCACGGTGCCGCTAATATATGTCCCCGTGCCGCGCCTCGCCCCGCCCCGCCCCGAGCCGCACTGATGACGTGAATAATTTATCGCTTCCTAAGAAAATGCAAGAAGTGAAGGTAAATTTACACACAACTCATTTAGTGACCCGCCGGGCAGACATGGGCGTGTGACGCGCCGTATACAAACAGGCAGGTGGGCCCGGTCTTTCCTTCCTGTCCCGTCACCGTCCCCTGCCCCCCGCGGCGTCCTCCGATAAGGGACATCTTGCATTCCGTTT
>NC_059288.1:4934316-4941816 GCF_017591435.1 Portunus trituberculatus
CACAGCATGTTCTTGTCAGTCTCAGGATCATGTCTGGAATATGTCTGTCTTCTCAACACGAGGACACGTTTTGGTCACTCTGCAATAAGTTACAGAGTGGCATCCTTTTCCCCTCTCTTTTTCCCTTCCTCTCCTCTCACCGCCTCTCTCTCTCTCTCTCTCTCTCTCTCTCTCTCTCTCTCTCTCTCTCTCTCTCTCTCTCTCTCTCTCTCTCTTTATACCGTCCTCTCCCCGCCCCGCCCTTTCCTTCAAACACAACTAAAGGAAGTAATTATAAGAGTGACCTGTTTCTCTTTCTCTTTTTCTCTCTCTTTTTTTCCTCCTTCAAGTGTCTATTTTCTTCATTCTTCAGTTCTTCCTCCCTTCCTTCCTTTTTTTTCCCTTTTTTTCCTCCACTGGGTACGTACATAGTCTCTCTCTCTCTCTCTCTCTCTCTCTCTCTCTCTCGTATACTTGAGGCCTTTTAGAAAGAGTAATATTTTGTCAGAATCTCTCTCTCCCTCTCTCTCTCTCTCTCTCTCTCTCTCTCTCTCTCTCTCTCTCTCTCTCTCTCTCTCTCTCTCTCTCTGGAAATCCTCCCTATTCCTCTTTCTTTATCTCTCACAACCTCTCCCTTCTTTTCTATCTTCCTCCTTCCTACTTGCACTTCAGACATCCTCCTCTTTATCTTCCCCTCTCTCCTCCACCTCCTCCTCTTCCTCCTCCTGACGAATACCCTCAATTTATATCGGTCAGGCCTCGGTGTGTGTCCCTCGTGTGATCCATTAGCCCTCACCTGCCTCGCGGCCCTGACCTCGGGACCTGAAGGGAAAAAGACGCCACTCGCCACCTCTGTGTTGCAGCTCCGTCAGTCAGGTGTGGTAGGGAGTCATTAAGGTGTGTGGTGGTGTGTCAGGTGTGGTGTGTGGTGTGTGGTGAGCGCCCCTCCCGCCTCGCCTCGCCAGGTATCCCCGCCCCGTCCCCCCGTCCCAGCCTCTGCAGGACCCGACAACATCTCTCGCTCCTCCCGCCGCGGCACCCACTGCTTTTTTCGGCTTTCCCTCCGGGGGGCGGCGCTCCTTGGGGTCCTTGAGTCCCCCGGCACAGAGACTATTACTCTCCCTCCCTGATGAGCGGCGCGGCGCCCCCTGTCCCCCTCCCCGTCATAACCCTTCCATGCGTCACCGCAAGGGCTACATTTACATGCGAGTGTCGCGCGGGATGGGATTGTGCGGGTAAATTTTGAAGTTTTATTTGATGAGTTTGTGGTCCGCGCTGATTGTTGTGTCCAAAGACAGGAGACCTCATGGTGGCGCGGTCCTCGCTGCCTCCTCCCGCGGCGCCACACGCACGCCGTTTCCGCCCTTCCCCGCGCCACGCAGAGGCCACTCTCGCCCGCCCGCCGCCGCCGCCTACGCCCCGCACGGCCAGGTAATAGCTATGCGCAGGTGGACCACGAGATATTTTTTCTCAAGGAGCCCGCGGCTTTGACAAATGAGATATAATATTTTGGAAGTAATAGTGCCACGCAGCGGCCACGGCGCCTCATGCAGGGGTGGCGTGGGCGCACTACCCCCCACCCCCCTGGTCCACACGCCAATAATAATCTAGATTACGGCCATAAGTCTACGGCAAGTTTGTGGAAGGCCAGATTATTCTCCGCCGATCAGCGAGGCAGGCCGAGAGAACACGTGGACACCTCATCTCCCTCATCTCCCACCAGCCTAACTCATCTCCATCACCCTCACTCATCTCCCTCACCTGGCCTTGTCCCGCCTCCCCTCCCTTAAAGACTCACAACAGCCGCTCCCTCACTCCCCATCACCTCAGTGTGTTAAGTAGTAAGCAGGAAAGGAATTAAAGTTTCTCTCTCTCTCTCTCTCTCTCTCTCTCTCTCTCTCTCTCTCTCTCTCTCTCTCTCTCTCTCTCTCTCTCTCTCTCTCTCTCTAATACTACGCCATAACACACACACACACACACACACACACACACACACACACACACACACACACACACACACACACACACACACACACACACACACACACACACACACACACACACCTTGCATATTCCATTCACGTCTCCATCATCACCACTTCTCACCACCGTCCAATCATCACAATCATCACCACGGGAGCACCACCACCACCACCACCACCACCACCACACATATCACACCATCCGGCCATAAAACACACCTGAGACACACCTGAACACCTTTACCTTGAGACAGAGAGAGAGAGAGAGAGAGAGAGAGGGATGAAGGTATCAACTAGTGACGTGAGTATGACGTGAATTAGACAGGTAAATGATGCAACACGTCATATTTTGAGAGGATAACACACCTGGTGACACACACACACACACACACACACACACACACACACACACACACACACACACACACACACACACACACACAAACACTAACTTCAAAATGCTATAGTTGAGTTGTCCGGGTTTTGAAAGGTGTTTTTACGGTTCTAGTGAAAAATTAACATGATTTTTTTAAGCTATCTGGGAAAAACACACTTGAAAATACCAGCTCACTATCTCAGCAGCCTTTACAAACAGTCGTCGTGAGAGAGCAAAGCGTTTCTAAATACATGATCAACACTTACACACACACACACACACACACACACACACACACACACACACACACACACACACACACACACATACACACACACTCACACGCACAGACACACATAGACTTTGAGACAATCGATCAGATTAAGACACACACAATGACCAACTAAACATCTTTGTCGCCTTTAGAAACAAACACTCGTGATGAAAGAGCAAAAAAATTCTACATACAGAACTACACACACACACACACACACACACACACACACACACACACAGACAAACATGGACCTTGAGACATCGATCAGATTAAGGCACAATACACACACACACACACACACACACACACAATCACCAGGCAGAGTCGTTAGTGGTAGTTGAGGCACTTAAGCCCAACAGTAGGGTAGTTTGCAGGCCCTAACCAGTAACCACCGTCCCCTTTCATTCCTTTCCCGCGCCGAACCTTTCCTTGTCTCCATTGTTATCTCTCACACTCACTGATGACTCTACGTAAACAGTTGAGGGGGAGGAATATGTCTCTCCCCTCTCCCCTCTCTCTCTCTCCCCTCTCCCCTCTCTTTTTCTCATCAAGTCCTCTTCTTCTTCCTATTTCTTAATCATTCTTTCGATCGCCTTCTTGTCATCGAGGTGTGAGGGAGTGAAGTGTGTGTGTGTGTGTGTGTGTGTGTGTGTGTGTGTGTGTGTGTGTGTGTGTGTGTGTGTAGAGGTGTTAGGTAAAGGGAAGGGCAAGGAAGGGAAGGGAAGGAGAGGAGAGAGAGAGAGAGAGAGAGAGAGAGAGAGAGAGAGAGAGAGAGAGAGAGAGAGAGAGAGAGAGAGAGAGAGAGAGAGAGAGAGTGGTGGGGAGTTATGTGTGGAGTGTGATGAAGAGGAGTGGAGTTGTGAGTTGTGTGGGAGAGTGAAAGGATGAGTGTGTGTGTGTGTGTGTGTGTGTGTGTGTGTGTGTGTGTGTGTGTGTGTGTGTGTGTGTGTGTGTGTGTGTGTGCAGAATTATGAATCGTCGCTTTCACGCACAGAGGACGAGGAAGTAAGACAGGACACACACACACACACACACACACACACACACACACACACACACACTGAAAACCCCTAAAAAAACACAAACCACGCCAACAAAATATAAAAAAAACACGAAAAAAGAAAAAATGAAAAGCAAGAAAGACAAATCAAATAAAAGAAGGAAAGGAGAAAGGAAGAAAGAAAGAAAGAGAAAGAAAGAGAAACAACTGCCCTCAACCGTAGCAGTGGCAGTGGCAGTGGTGGTGGTGGTGGTAGTGGCGGGCCTAGCTTGACATAATAGCGTCCGTAGAGGAAATCCAAGGTTCTCCGCTGTGTGTTCGACTGTTATTGCTATTCTGAGGCGGTACAAATCAAAACAAACAAAAGGGGAGAGTCGGGCAGCTCCCCACAACAATGTTTGGGTCGGGGAGACAAGCTGGCGTTGGTAAGATTCCACCGACACGCGACCAACACGAAGAGAGAGAGAGAGAGAGAGAGAGAGAGAGAGAGAGAGAGAGAGAGAGAGAGAGAGAGAGAGAGAGAGAGAGAGAGAGAGAGAGAGAGAGAGAGAGAGAGAGAGAGAGAGAGAGAGAGAGAGAGTGAGAGAGAGAGAGAGAAGAAAGGGGCGGCAGACTCCTCCAGGCCCCGTAAATATTAACTCCATGGCCTTAACGGGGTCATTCCAGGATCAGTACCACTTGCCATAAGGGTCGAATTTGTGTAGGATTCAGGGAAATGTTTTAGGTACAGTCCCCGGCCTCTCCTCGTCCAGCTCCCCGCGGAATTTGCAAGCTCGGGGTGTTGAAGGTGCGGGCTGAGGTAGAGGCGCGGCGAGCGGGCGATAATCATAAATTGTTTCCTTGGCAATAATAGAACAGGGGAGGAAAACAGCGGCAGGAACCTTCTCTCCTCCTCCTCCTCCTTCTCCTCCTCCTCCTCCTCCTCCTTCTCTTCCTCCTCCCATGTGCCAGATTGTTTCGGATGCCGCCCTTAATCCCGGCGAGGGGCGGCACAAGGCACCCGCACCCGCACCCGCACCTCTCATGAACGCCTGGCCTGCACGCCCCTGTGTGTGTGTGTGTGTGTGTGTGTGTGTGTGTGTGTGTGTGTGTGTGTGTGTGTGTGTGTGTGTAAGGCTGTTCTATCTCTGTTCTGTCTCTGTTCTGTCTCTTCGTCTCTCTCTCTCTCTCTCTCTCTCTCTCTCTCTCTCTCTCTCTCTCTCTCTCTCTCTCTCTCTCTCTCTCTCTCTCTCTCTCTCTCTCTCTCTCTCTCTCTCTCTCTCTCTCTCTCTCTCTCTCTCCTTATACAAGCAACGAATTTAACCACACACACACACACACACACACACACACACACACACACACACACACACACAACCGAGAGGCCCGGGTTCGAGTCCCGGCGCGGTGAGGCAAATGGGCGCGGCTCTTAATGTGTGGGGTGTGTTCACCTAGCAGTAAATAGGTACGGGATGTAACTCGAGGGATTGTGGCCTCGCTTTCCCGGTGTGTGGAGTGTGTTGTGGTCTCAGTCCTACCCGAAGATCGGTCTATGAGCTCTGAGCTCGCTCCGTAATGGGGAAGACTGGCTGGGTGACCAGCAGGCGACCGAGGTGAATTACACACACACACACACACACACACACACACACACACACACACACACACACACACACACACACACACACACACACACACACACACACACACACTCAAATGGAATTCTCACAAAAAGCCGCCACTGCCGCGCTCTCCATTGCCTAACCTGCAAGATGTGTAGGTAGGCGGGGTTACCTGGCCACTACACCTGTCTTTCCTGTGTGTGTGTGTGTGTGTGTGTGTGTGTGTGTGTGTTTTACTGGCGCGAACTGAGCTTCTGACGGCATCTCCACCCCCAACCACCATCTTTATCTTCCACCACCACTACCACCACCACTACCACCACCACCACCACCACGCATCTTCATCTTCACTATCCACTGCTTGTATCTTCTCCATTTCTCTCTCGTTATTTACTCCACCTCCTCCTCCTCCTCCTCCTCCTCTTCCTTCTAGTATACGAATATTTCCACAAGTTCCCTCCACCCTCCACATTTCCTCCTCTCCCTTACGTTTCCCTGTACTCCTCCAGCAAGACATTCCTCCACCCCGCGTCATAACCACCGTAAACTCCCCAAATATATAAATTCACATTAGTAACACAAGAAAAGGTAATACACGTGAGAAATACATAAATACAGATATAATTAGCATGCCGTACACTGAGATGAAACAACTCACTGCTTAATTAAAGGTGCGTCACGGCATGCAGCGGGCAGGTAAGCAGGCGGTGAGCAGGTGAGAGCAGGCAGGTACGCACGCAGGCAGGCAAGCAGGCCAAACAACACAGTAAGCTCTATACAGGCTGGTGGCGAGGCGTAGGACAAAGGGAGGCGGTGCAGGCCTTACCCTAACCTAACCTAACCTAACCTAACCTAACCTAACCTAACCCAAATCTAACCTAACCTAACCTAATCTGACCCTGTCCTGACCTGACCTGACCTCATTGCCTACTAACCTATTACTGTCCTTTATCCCATTGTTGCCTTATGTTCTTTTGTAAATGAACTGAAATGACGTTATATTTTACTTCCCTCTATGTAAAGGCGCCTCTCGTCACTACAACATATGGTTTGTATTCTTAAACACTTCTGCGCTTCACCTTCACTGTTTCAAAAGGCTTTATTTAAATTGACACGAGTTCTTAAGGGTGTATTTTTACGTTTCTAGGGACAGAGTGACAAAATTTAAACATTATCAACTGGAGAAACGCTCTTCAAAACTCGGCTAATTACTTGTGTGGCCTTGGAAAACAGACGTGGTGAGAGAGCAAAGTGTTTCTGAATACTGACCTATAGAACTCAAGGTAGTGTTGGCAGTTATGTGTTGCGCGTGCAGGTGTGATGTTCAGAAAGTGTTGCGTCTCAGATCTAGTGTTGCTGTGTTGCAAGAGGGAGTGTTGTAATTAAAACGTTGAGAGGTTTTGGTAGTGTTGCAGTGTGTGTGTGTGTGTGTGTGTGTGTGTGTGTGTGTGTGTGTGTGTGTGTGTGTGTGTGTGTGTTGTAGAGGGCGAATATGTGTCGAGTGCTGCTGTGAATGTGCTAATGTGTTGTAGTGTTACCAGAAAAAAACAAAAACCTAGATGCGTGTAGTAGTAATGGAATGAAGCAAAAAGTGTTGCCAATCACGACTGCTAAGTGCAAAACAAGCACAAGTGTCCGATAAGTGTTACGGGAAGCAATTTAAGTGTAGCAAGAGTGTTGAGTAGATGTAAAACAATTATAAGTGTTCGATAGGTGTTACGGGAAGCAATTTAAGTGTAGCAAGAGTAGAGGAAGCATAAACACAAACCTTACAGTAGTATTTAAGTGCGTAAGCTTAAGTGTTGCTGGAGACAATACAAAAATACAAAAAAAAAAGTGTTGCAGGAATAAAAACCGATGAACTGTGAATTGTTATTAAGTGTATTGAAAGAAACACTAAAGACGCAACACTAATGAACCTTTAAGGACACAACGCAACACACAAACCCTACAATGAACAATAATAAATAAAAACCCAAAGAATTACAAAGTGTTTAGTGTTATTAAGTGGAGACGCAACACAAATCGGAGTCTAATAATTGTGTTGACTTCCAAGGATGAATAAGAGCAACGGGTGGACGCGGAGACCTGCCACAAAAGCGTTCATTACTCATTATTCATCATCACCATCGCCTCTTTGTCACTCACCCACACACGCAAGACAGGAAGTAGATTGCCAAGATGTAGGAGATACCAGGAGGAGGAGGAGGAGGAGGAGGAGGAGGAGGAGGAGGAGGAGGAGGAGGAGGGTAAAACAAGGGTATGTCTTGAATGGAAGGGTGATA
>NC_059288.1:4951816-4954316 GCF_017591435.1 Portunus trituberculatus
GAACAATGACAAGAACACGCGTAGAAATGATAAGAGAACAGGATGTAATGAAAACTGACACAAACACAACAAGCAGGAAGCACTGAACAAGCCAAGAGAGTTTGTAAAAAATTGTACCCACTTTGTCTGAAGAAGAAGCTGCAGAAGATGGAACACACCTGGACTACCTATTGACCCCCTCACCCCCCCTCACCCCTACATTACAGGTGAGGGAGGGGGGCTTTGGGGGAGGGGAAGCAAGTGGGGGTGAGGGAGGAGATTTGTCATAATATTTGAGTTAATCCTTTTCTTTTTTCTTATTTCTTCTCCCTCATCCCCCTCACCACCCCCGCCCCTCACCATGTCTACTAGCTAATCTCAATAGCATATGATATAGTAAGGGGAGGTTCAGCATACTAAAAGGTGTGTTTTTTGTGGTGGTAACACTGCTTCTGTGACAAGGAGTGTTTTTGTTACGTTGGCAATACTGACGTTATCATTACTATTGTTGTTATTATTATTAGTTTTCTTTACTTTCTTTTAATTTGACAGTTTTTCGTGTGTGTGTGTGTGTGTGTGTGTGTGTGTGTGTGTGTGTGTGTGTGTGTGTGTGTGTGTGTGTGTGTGTGTGTGTAAAGGGATATATGATCAAAAAATTTCATTCTTCATTAAATAATTTAGTTTTTGTTATTTTTCAAACTATTTATAAACTTGTGTTCAATTCACTTTAACTTTACGTTCGTCTATTAGTGAAGTGTCGTTATCTAGGGGGATTATTATTATTATTATTATTATTATTATTATTATTATTATTATTATTATTATTATTATTATTATTATTATTATTATTATCATTATTATTATTATTAGTGAAGGTTCAATCACACATAACACATCCACCACACACACACACACACACACACACACACACACACACACACACACACACACACACACACACACACACACACACACACACACACACACACACGCCCTTTGAGATTCACCACACCTCACGACACACCTGCAGTAATTCACCATCCCGCCACACCTGAAGGTCAACACACGACCCACACGTCCCTTAACCACAAAAGTACCCCCCAAAAAAAGGAAGCTTCCACAAAACATCCATGAAAGAAACACGAAACATCAGGAACAATAAAACAATTTCTCTCTTTACTTAATATTCACCCAAAAATAATTCTTCAAAATTTATTCTACTATTAAAATTTTTCTGCTTTTGAAATAGTTAGTCTCCCCTTTAAACCAAAAATAAATGGGTTAAATTATAATAGCCTTAAAATTTCTCTCATTTCTTCTCTTCTCCTTATGTGAATACTAACTTAACCCAATTTCTAAACACTGTGGGACTCTAACCCTGCAAAACACTAACCTCCTGGGATACTAACCCTGTAGTATCCCAGTGTTTTTATCTATACTTTTGTCATCTCTCGTTTTCCCCAAATATATTCTTAGTCCCTTCAGTTTTCATATTCTATTTACTATTTGGCGATTTTAAGCAATTTCAGACACTCGTGATATTAAAATGGTCAAGACTGTGGCCAATAATCTTCTGACCTCCATAGACCCTTCCTAATGTAAATAAAATTGTCTAATCGCACACAAATCTCAAGGTGAAAATGTGTCCCAGTACTGAAGGGGTTAATCTTTTCAGCACCATGACGCGTTTTCATATTCTTTCTGGTTATCATTTGGCGATCTTATAAAGCTTCAGAAACTTATTTGGGGATTAGACTAGTAAGAATTCCGGCCATTAATCTTTTGACCTCCATAGATCCTTCATGATGCAAATAAAATGAGTCTCAGTAATGAAGGGGTTAAAGTTCCTGTCATTTCTTCTCATTCCTCAAAGATATCCTCACATTTCCAAATCTTCCCTCATTCCTCAGCAAAATATCCTTCAAATCCTGAACCTTTTTTTTATTTTCCCATCAAATTATTCAAATCCTGTCACTGTTCCTATACACTTCCCCTAAAAAATCCTTGAAATACTTAATGTCCTCGCATTGTCCCTAAAAATATCCTTAAAATTCCCTTCACTCAAAATGCATCCCTAAAATATCTCAGAAAAATGAAAACATCAAATAATATACAATAGAAAAACAAAGTAACGAGAAAGAGAGATGAAATGGAGCGGATAAAGATAGGAGGACAAAATGAGAAAAGAATGAATAGAGATAAGAAGAAAAAAAAATAGTAAATAACAATAAATAGACGAAGAAAACGACAAAAACAGAATAAAGATAAGAAAAAAAAGAAAATGACAAAAATAGAGTGAATAAAGATAAGAAAAAGAGAATAACAAAATAAGTAAAAAAAATAAGAGAACAAAGAAAATGACAAAAATAAAGTAAACAAAGATAAGAAGACGAAGAAAATAGGAAATAAAAAGCAAGAATAAAAAAAAATGACAAAACAGTAAATAAAGAAAAGAACAAAACAAAAATGACAAATATTGAGTAAACGAATACAAAAAGAAAAGAAAATTACAAAATCGAAA
>NC_059288.1:4971816-4976816 GCF_017591435.1 Portunus trituberculatus
TAGTTCGTCTCGTTTTTTTTTTTCTCTCTTTTTATTACGTGTTTATTTTTTTTCCTCCTCTCGTTACAAAGAAATAAATCACCTTTCTCTATTTTTTCTTCACTTTCTCTCTCTCTCATCTATGCCTCTTATAATAATCCTAGTTGTTGTTGTTTTTTTCTGTTATTTTCTTTCATCTTACGTTCTTTATTTACGTGTTTATTCTTTCCTCTCTCGTTACAGAACAAATAAATGACCTTTCTCTATTTTTCTTCACCTTCCTTTACTCTTATTTCATCATCTCTTTCATTCGTTCATCTTGTTTATGTTATTGAAGTTTGTGTATTAGTCTTCTTTCACTGTCTCTATTGCCATCTTGGTGACAGAGAGAGAGAGAGAGAGAGAGAGAGAGAGAGAGAGAGAGAGAGAGAGAGAGAGAGAGAGAGAGAGAGAGAGAGAGAGAGAGAGAGCAACACCACCTCATTAATTCCCCACAATACATCAGCACCAGTGAATAAAATGAAAGAAGCAAATGAATACAACGTACCCAGATGGAAATAACTGAACTCTCTCTCTCTCTCTCTCTCTCTCTCTCTCTCTCTCTCTCTCTCTTGATCAAGACCTAACCGTCTCTGTACTCCTTAACCGCACTCGCCCCCTTTACTATTTCCCTCCACTTTCTCCCCCGACCCTCCTCCACCTTCCCTCCCTTCCCTTCCCCATCTTTGTGACAGCGTTTAGTTCACGGAGTGACAAGTTCTTCTCTTGCCACCCCCCCCTAGCCTTCCACTCCCCCACCCTCCACAGCATTTCATGGAGTGGACCAAATTAGGCAGTGGAGAGGAACCAGACGTCTCCTCTCACATCTCTCTCTCTCTCTCTCTCTGAGTGTGTGTGTGTGTGTGTGTGTGTGTGTGTGTGTGTGTGTGTGTGTGTGTGTGTGTGTGGGCAGGAGCCAGTGGTGGCAGCGTGGTGCCTTTTGGGGTGAAGGCGGTGACGGGCTGGCGTGGCTTTGGCGTGGCGATGTGCCAGGGCGTGCTGGGGCAGGAGAAAGGCGGACAGAGCATGAGCCTGGGGTAGTGGGTATGAACACGGGCATTTACATGGGCAAGGGCGCTACCAAAGCGTGGCATGGCGGAGCAGGACGGGCGCCTTGCACGTGCCCGGCACGGGGTGGCTGGCGTGGACTTCAGCAGGTACACACTTTATCTATCTATTCTAAATCGATGGTCTCGGCCATAACTCGTGCTATAAAAGACCAATATATGATCTAACGACCTCAAATACCTCTGCTTAAAATTCTGGCGGCGATTATTCCAACATGGCGGTGGCGGAGGGCGGCGGCGAGGCGCGGCCCGCTGCAGGCCGCCGCCGCCCTGCCTCTGCTCTACATATTCACAAGGTGACCTGTCTACAGCTTGTTGCGCCGCTGAACGGCCTGGGGGAAGTACCCTTCCTTGGGCACCTGCTGCCGCCGCTACGGGCGTGGAGACAGCCCCGGCACACCCTACACACCCTTGCAGAGTTTATCGTGTCCCGCGGGCCGGGTCGGCGGGGCTGCGGGACTGCGGGGCGCGGGCTGACCGCCACGTGACGGCTCCTCTTGGCCTCTATTGGCCATAAAGCGGCACGTTACAGCCATCGGTGGCCAATAAACTGCTACCTGACATGCCGCAATATTTTAAAAACCCATTATGGCGCGTTGTGGCGCGGCGCGCCGGCCAGGCCGCGGGCATTATGCAAAACACGAGACCAGTCGTAAAGAAAATAATCGTGGTTGGCGCGGCCGTCCGTCCTGCCCTCAGCACCCGACACCCTGGCACGCCGCCCTGACCACAGGGTGCCGAGCTCCGCCTGGCCCACGCAAAACACTCAGGGGCCACTGGTACATGCCAGACTCACTGAGACACACACTGCTGGCCTGGCCAACCTTCACCTCTGTGTGCGTTGGGGTGGAAGGGGCAGGCACAGGTGTCTCGCGTGGCCCGTGGGACGGCATGCAACGGGGAGAAGGGAATCCTCCCCATCACTGGCCGCCATTTCCTCAGTCTCGTCAAATCAATCAATATTAATTAGATGAACTTCCGACATTCGAACCGCCGGGAAGACGAAATCCACAGGAGTCCCGTCCCGACCCGCCCCGCCTTGTCCCGCCGCCGCAGCTGCCGCCGCCGTGCCTAGCCAGTTTTCATACTCATACATGTGAAGGCATCACTGTCACGGGGCGCGGGGCGCTAATTACTGCCGTCAGCCGTCAGCATCAGCGGGGCGCCTGGCGGGGAGGTGTAGATGTTAGTGTGGGCGGTGCGGTGCGATGCGGTGCAGTGCGGTGCGGTGTGGTGCCGTGCCGTGCGAAGCGGGGCGGTGTGGGGCGGTGCGAGGCAGGACTGAGAGCAGCGGCACACTAAGTTATCTTGGCGGCGGGAACTCCACTCCGCAGAGTCCAATATAAAGTGGCCAATAAGTTCAGTATCTAATGAGGTTGTGGGCCGAGGTGAGAAATACTGGCGAGTGGCGGTCCGCCGCCGCTCCGCCACGCTGCCTAAAAAATAACACTCAACTTTTGAAATTTACACCACACACTTTGCCTGGTGGTCACTGAGTGCCCCGAGGTGCGTGGGTGTACGGGGGCGTGACTCACCGCCCCAGTACGGCGAGGCGGCGGCAGCGCCCAGACAGCGGGCGCCATGCACGGCGGAGCGGACAAGAGTTGGCGTCACCATCCACCCCGTGAACCGCCTTGCACCTTCTGTGTCCCAGGCACCAGGTGGATGTGAGACAGCGGCTCGTTTAGACCAAGATGGCGGCGTCCTGGCAGGGCCAGATGCGGCGAGGCTCCTCTGAAGGCGGCGCCGCGGCCTCCGCCCCGAGGGACAGGCGGCCGCGGTGACGGGGCGAGATAATCGAAGAGCCAAACAAGACTTGGCTTTAAAATATAGATTTTTCCCTTCCTGCTTAACAGTGGTGTGATAACCAGCCCGGCAGCCCAGGGCGGCGGCAGGAAGGTGGCAAGGCGGCAGCAAGGCGTGGGATACTTGGAGGAACACTTTAGCGGCGCCGTCAAGCAGCCCTCGTTTCGCCCAGCGTCCCGCTCACAGCCTCCGCTGTTCCCATGTCACGCTGACACCTTCACAACTTTCAGGTGTTCTTGAGTTCCTATAGTGGAGGCTGAGGCGGCAAGGCCTCACACTAGGGGCGGCCGTCAAGGACACCGTCGCTGACACACAACTCCCCTGAGTTGTAGCTTATGAGATGCGGCGTGCAGCACTGTATGCTGAGGCCACACACCTAACAGCAGCAGCGGTCAGCAGGCCACTGCCTGATGTCTCTGACGGGGCAAGACCAAAAGTAATAATAACAGGGAGTCAAGGGACCCGTTATCTCGGCAAGACATTAAGGCATCGCTAGGGGTAAGTTATCGCCAGTGGTAGCAGCGGCGACGACAGCGGTTGGTCCAGAAAGCTGTAGTGTAGCCTCTGCACGAGACAGCTGAGCGTTGCGGCGCCACACGTCAGGGCGCCAGGGGCTGCGGCGAGACCGCGGAAGGAGATGTTCCCGAGGAAGGAGTCACACAGTGAAGAGAATGTCTTTCAATCTTTCATCTGAGCTTCGATTGCCGCTCAAACAGCGGCGCTTTATGTTGTGTTGCTTTTTTCCGTAGTGAAGGTCGGCCGTCACGGGGAGCCACGTGCCGGTGAGTCATGGGCGGCGCGGCCTTTGCCTGGCAGCCAAAGGCATAGCTTCGTGCAGCAATGTGCCTCCAGCAATGCGGGCACGATGATTTGCACGACACGGCGGCGGCAGCGGCGGTGATGGTGGCGGTGGTGGTGGACAAGATGGCGGTGGCGGCCGTCAGTCCCCGTGACCCCAGATAACATTAAGTTGGCCCCAGGGACGTCTCCCCGGGGCCGTGCGGGTCCCTGGGCGCCGCGCCGTCGTGGCCTCTCTGAGCTGCCCCCCTCCGAGGTCTTGAGGGTGAATGACGCCCGTATTGTGAGGCTCAAGAATAATTGTAAACATGAAACGAACTGGGATCCTTTTCAGCAACGCGAGTCATTACTTTCACCCACCCGGAGACTTTGTGAAGGTAAACAACGAGCTTCTCTACCACCGCCGTCGCCTGAATATTATAATTTCCTTAATGGAACGCGCGCCCAAACTCCACCTACAAAACTTGGACAAAAATTCTCTTTCTCAGTTCCCACTATACCCTCGGAAATAAGTCGAGTCTCATCTTTGGAAAACAGTTCCCCTTCTTTCTTTTCACGGAGAGAGTCCGACGCGCTCTTTCTTCCCGGGACGGCTGCGTGCTGTGTGCTGTGTGCTGTGTGCTGCGTGTTGTGTGCTGTGTCAGTGCGCTGTGCGGGCGGAGGGGCGCCTCTCAGTCCCACGGGAGGGAGTGGGGCGCCCCACGGCCGGCACAGGGTGGGTCTGGCTGATCACCGCCTCGTGGGCTGTTTGATCACGGCTGCGGCGGCGGGTGTCAGCCTTCGCGGTGAGGCCCGACAGCTGCCCCTCCTGCTCTTCCTGCCCCGCCCCCCACCTTCTTCATCTGCTTATGACCCCCTGCAGGCAAAAAAATACTCACTCACTCCGTCACGGCGCATAATGAGAGCATCACACAACGCCTCTTTAATATAAAAAAGAGGCCGTGCATACACCGCCGCGGAGAATGTGAGCAACACCTGGCTCTCTCTCTCTCTCTCTCTCTCTCTCTGAATGACCCAGGTGTTCTTCCTCCTCTTCCTGCGTCGGGCTCTCAGGGGCGTCCCTCTTCACTAGCCCGTCACCCTTCAGGATCAGATTACCCGACCCACACACACACCTCCTCCTCCTCCTCCTCCTCCTCCTCCTCCGCCGCCGCCGTCGACTCCTCCTCTCCTTAGACTCAACGAAGGTGGCACGGGGCTTCGGGATGAGAGAGAGAGAGAGAGAGAGAGAGAGAGAGAGAGAGAGAGAGAGAGTGGGTGAGTGGGTGAGCACAGCGGCCTCTTCACTTCTTTGTCTCAAGGGGAGCAGGA
>NC_059288.1:4984316-5001816 GCF_017591435.1 Portunus trituberculatus
GGCAGAGAAGCGAGATAGAGATAGATAGATAGATAGATAGAGAGAGAGAGAGAGAGAGAGAGAGAGAGAGAGAGAGTACATGCTATGAGGTGTGAAGGAAGTGTGATAAGAGTAGCATTGAGATAAAGAAAAATAAATGAGGGTTTTGAGGCAAGGCAAGGCAAGGCAAGGCAAGGCAAGGTAAATGTAACGTAATGAAGTGTATTAGTGTATAGAGAGTGTAGCTGAGTATACATAGATTAGGAACGCGAGTATATCTGTATTAGTGAGTAGAAATAAGTGTAGATGAGTGTAGAAAATGGAAAAAAATGTGTGTAAGCGTGAATTAGTGTGAATGAGTGAATAGATATGGAAAAAAGTGAAATCTGTTGATAAAATAAAGTGTAAATTGAATAGGGAAGTAATTTGAGTGTTGTAAATAGTGGGAAACAGAGAGAGAGAGAGAGAGAGAGAGAGAGAGAGAGAGAGAGAGAGAGAGAGAGAGAGAGAGAAGGATGGACAAAGAGAATGATGAAAGATTTGTCACTAGTCAGAGAATAAGAGGAGGAAGAAGGAGAAGGAAAAAAAAAAAGAAGAAGAACCGCGAGACATCTTTCGTTAGCGAGTTTGTAATAGAGAAAAATAAAACGAAAATTAGATCATAACTAAAAAAAAAAAAAAAAAAAACGATAAAAAAAAGATCAAGAAAATTAAAAATGAAAAAAATAAGAAAAACAGAAAAGAAAATATAAATAAATATTAAAAAAGAAAAAAAGTGAAAATAAAAAAAGAAAAAGAAAAAAAATCAGGAAAATTAATAAATCAAATAAAAAAACCCAAACCATATAAAAAAAAAAGTCAAAACGTACCAAAAATAGAAAAAAAGAAGCAAAAAATGAAGGTGTAGATACAGGTAAGATTAGAAGCACAGGTAACAATCACTAATTAAGGTCCCTTCTTAGGTGTAGCAATTAGCAGAGGTGTAGCGGGCCAGGTGAGGGGAAGGCGGTGATGAGATGGTGTTAAACAAGGTGAGAAATGCACGCAGGTGAGATAACAGGTGAGGGAAAGGTGCTACAGGTGTGATTTGACGGTAATTAAGGTGAGAGAGAGAGAGAGAGAGAGAGAGAGAGAGAGAGAGAGAGAGAGAGAGAGAGAGAGAGAGAGAATATCTTTTTAAACCCGACACTTCAACACCCAACCACCACAACACACACACACACACACACACACACACACACACACACACATACACGCACATACACACAAAGCACATTATAACCGAGGTCTGATATCAAAACACACAAAATTCCAATAGAATATCAATAAATAACAGAGAGAGAGAGGGAGAGGGGCAGAGAGATAGGGGATGGTCGTGGGATGGACGTGGACGGGCGGGGGGTGGGCGTGGGGAGCAGGGGGGGCAGGTAAGGTTCAGTAATCACCACTGCATCCGCTAACACCATCATCATCACCACTGGAAACACACCACACCACGCTAACACTATTTGATCCTAACTAACTTAGCGGCAGATCCTTTTAAGGGAATCAGATCCTCCTCTTCTTCTTCTCCTCCTCCTCCTCCTCCTCCTCCTCCTCCTCCTCTTCCTCTTCTTCTTCTTCCTCCTCTTAGGGATTTGTATGAGTGATTTTGTATAAGGGTTTTGGATAAGGAGGATGAGAGAGAGAGAGAGAGAGAGAGAGAGAGAGAGAGAGAGAGAGAGAGAGAGAGAGAGAGAGAGAGAGAGAGAGAGAGAGAGAGAGAGAGAGAGATAAAAAAAGAGAGAACAAGATAGAGAGAGAACGAGAAGGAGAAAGAACACGGACAAAACTACTAAAAAAAAGAAGAAAAAAACGAAAAACCACACGAGAGAGAGAGAGAGAGAGAGAGAGAGAGAGAGAGAGAGAGAGAGAGAGAGAGAGAGAGAGAGCAAGAGCATTTCCCTTTTAAATAGAGGAGAGCATTCTTCTGCCCTCCCTATTGGAAACTGTTAACAGGCCACCGATCACGCGCCGGTCATTACAATCGTGAACGTACACAAAAACAACGCCAATACAATAAACAGTTAACGCCGCGACGGGACGAGAGATATACGGGATTCGAACCTTGCAACTGCGTGACGTAAGTGAAGTGACGCTCTCTCTCTCTCTCTCTCTCTCTCAAAAAAGATCCACTGAGGGGAAGGAAAGAGAAATAAAGGAAAATTAAACAATAAAGGAAAGTGGAAGAAGGAGGAATCAAAGGAAAAAGTGGAGAGGTGGAGTGGTGGAGGTGTGAAGTGGTGTGGTGAAGTTGTGGAGTGGTGAAGAGTGAAGTGGTGATGCGTTGTGATGATTGTTGTTGTTGTTGTTGTTGTTTGTTTGTTTGTTTTTGTTTGTGTGGGTGTAAATAGTGTTTGTGTTTGTTAGTATGTGTTCTTTTGTATGATTTTGTTTTTCTATATTTTTTTGTGTATTTGTGATGGTGAGACTTAAGTTAGGTTAGGTAAGGTTAGGTAAGGTTAGGTAAGGTTAGGTAAGGCAAGGTTAGACTACATTAGGCTATGTCAGGTAAAGATAGATTGTGTTGTTCATGCTTCCAATGTTGTGTTGTGTTGTGTTAAGCTGTGTTGTGTCGTGTTATGCTGTGCTGTGCTGTGTTATGCTGTGTTATGCTGTGTTATGCTGTGTTATGCTGTGTTGTGTTGTGTTGTGTTGTATTGTGTTGTGTTGTGTTGTTATGCTGTGTTATGCTGTGTTATGCTGTGTTGTGTTGTGTTGTATTGTTGTTATGCTGTGTTGTGTTGTGTTGTGCTGTGTTATGCTGTGTTGTATTGTGTTGTGTTGTTTTGTGTTGTGTCGTAACTCTCACATTGATACGAGAATATGAGGTGAGAATTATCTTATTTTTCTTAGGTGTGGGCGTGCCTAGGCCTCCAAGGTGATTGATGAGAGAGAGAGAGAGAGAGAGAGAGAGAGAGAGAGAGAGAGAGAGAGAGAGAGAGAGAGAGATAAAACTGCTAAAAAACTAGAGAGAGAGAGAGAGAGAGAGAGAGAGAGAGAGAGAGAGAGAGAGAGAGAGAGAGAGAGACAGAGAGAGAGAGAGAGAGTAGAGGCAACAGGGTGACAAGGTAATCTCTCAGTCAACACATCAATATTCATCATGTAATCCACTCAATCATTAGACAAAGAAAAAATAGAGAAAAAAAAGAGAAAAAAAAAAGAGAAAAACAACAACATCAATACGTAAAATAAAACAGCGAAAGAGAAAAGTCACCACAGCAATCACCAACACAAGGAAAAAAAAGAGAGAGAGAAAAATAAAACATAGAGAGAGAGAGGGAGAGGGAAGGCAAGTAGGAGGTCCGTCAGCTCGCCATTGCTTCCTTGGTAAATAAAGAAATGTTGATGAATATATGTAAGTTGAAATATAGTGTAGGTGTGTGCAGGGGGAGGGATCGATGTTATAATATATTCACTAGTTATTGACGCCTCTACGACAATACCAAGGAGGACGAGGAGGAGGAGGAGGAGGAGGAGGAGGAGGAGTAAGGTGCGTGGAAAATGCGATCCACACCTCAGTACACCTGCCTCGCTACACCCACAGGACAGGTGAGGTGTAATACAGGTAGCAAATACACCGGTGATAGCCTGTACATACACACACACACACACACACACACACACACACACACACACACACACAGCCACATTGCTCTCTTCTTTTCCTTTCTTCTTCCTCCTCCTCCTCCTCCTCCTCCTCCTCCTCCTCCTCTTCTCTCAATATTTTATCAGTAGTAGTTCTTATCCTATCACTAACGACACTCTCCTAACAGATGATGATAATAACAATTGAAGTAGTAGTAGTAGTAGTAGTAGTAGTAGTAGTAGTAGTAGTAGTAGTAGTAGTAGTAGTAGTAGTAGTAGTAGTAGTAGAAAAGAAAAAAATGGAATAAGAAGAGGAAGAGGAAGCAAAGTAGAAGAGAAGAAAATACACAAGGAAAAGATGAAGAAAGAAGAGAGAAAAAAAAGAAACGACAATAATAATAAAAATAAAAATAATAATAATAATAATAATAATAATAATAATAATAACAACAACAACAACAATAACAATAACAACACCACCAATAACACCCCATCACCACCAACAATACCAGGTGTGCAGAACAAAGCTACACCATTAATTAGAAGCATACAGGTAAGACGTACACTAATTACCTCTAACTACCTTATACCTGGCCAACGAAACCCACACATCACCTGTACACCAACCCTGAGTAATTACCTCCTCCTCCTCCTCCTTCTCCTCCTCCTCCTCCTCTTCCTCCTCATTAATAGCAAGTTATTTCGTGAAGGGACACCGTTTGGAGTTTATCTTGAGAGTCAATTGATTATATTTACTGTGGTGGGGGAGGGGATGGTGTGGTTCCTTGTGGGGGGCGGGGGGAGGTTATGGTAAGGTTAAGTTAGGTTACGTCAGAGCCTATATTCAAAAACGCTTTGCTCTCTCACTATCACTGCTTTCCAAAGGCTCTAGTTGAAGATTCTCGTGTTTTTAAGGGTTGTTTTTATGTTTTTTTATGGTTGTGTTGATGGATTGACAAGATTTCTAGTATATTAAAAGAAGAAACTGTCTTGAAAACCCGGCTCAGTTGTCTCTGTGGCCTTAGGAAATTGTCGCAGTGAGATGAGAAGGCAAGGGCGTAGGTTAAGTGGCGATGGTGGTGGTGGTGGTGGTGGTGGTGGTGCTTTGTGGATGATGCACTGTAGGGGTGAAGAAGATAAAGGGCTGAGGGAAGTGAGGGGAAGTGAGGGTGTCTGAGAGTGAGGGGAGGTGTTACAAGGGTGAGGGAGAGTGAGGGGTGAGGGTGTCTTTAGGGACTTAAGGGTGAGGGGAAATGTGAGGGTGATGAGGGGTGAGGAGAGGGGAAAATGATAGGCAGGGTAGGGATTGAAAAGGGAGGAAAGGAGGAAAAGGGTAGAGTAAGGAAAAGAAGGAGGAAAATATAGAAAAAAGAAGGAAAGAAAGGGGAAAATTGAGGAAGGAGATAAGAAAAAGATAGAAAAAAGAGGAGGAGGACGAGGAGGAGGAGGAGGAGGAGTAGGAGAGTACTTAGTCTTTCCATCAAAAAGTGCAACAGTCTCTCCCTCCCCCCTCTCTCTCTCTTTCTCTCTCACTCTCTCTCACACACACACACACACACACACAGTCGCGAACCATGAAATTTTCTCCAAAGACCCAATCACGTTTTGGGACCACGACTCGTTAAAGAGGGGACCACCACCATCACCACCACCACCACCACCACCACCACCACCGTGCCGCGCAACTGTGTAAGGAACAAAACTACGAGAAATAATTCATTCGCTCGTTCCTGTCATCCGTGATTTTCAATTTGACGTCAAATATGTTGGGTGTGAATTTTGGAACTCAAATGAAGGCACTTAGCGAGCGTCTGCCGTCACCAGCCCAAGTCACACGCCGCTCACGGAATAGCGCTAATGTGGCCTCCCTCTCCCTCTCTCCCTCTCCCTCTCTCACTCTCTCTCTCTCTCTCTCTCTCTCTCTCTCTCACTCTCCCCGCTGCAAAGTAATCACCCCATCACCCCATCACCCCATCAGCAGCTCCCCAGCAACCTACGAGAGAGAGAGAGAGAGAGAGAGAGATAACCCCGTCGCCGCATCAAGAGGAGGAGGAGGAGGAGGAGGAGGAGGAGGAGGAGGAGGTAGGGAAAGTTTTATACATGAACGAAAGGATTAGAAATAAAGAACAGAGAGAGAGAGAGAGAGAGAGAGAGAGAGAGAGAGAGAGAGAGAGAGAGAGAGAGAGAATAATAGATAACAGGAGAGGGGAGGAAAAAAAAAAGCCAAGGTGAAAACAAGATAATAGGAAACTGTTGTGTGATTTTTCCAAACATTATTATTATTATTATTATTATTATTATTATTATTATTACCATTATTTCTATTACCATTATTTTTATTATCATTATTATTTTGTTGTTGTTATTATTATTATTATTATTATTATTATTATTATTATTATTATAGGGTAGACTGATACTAACCTTATTAAAAGCATGACGAAGAGGAGAAAGAGGAGGAGGAGGAGGAGGAGGAGGAGGAGGAGGAGGAGGAGGAGGAGGAGGAGGAGGAGGAGGAGAAGAAGCGTGGGGGAAAAACTAATTGAATGAAAGAAGGAAGGAAGAAAAAGAAGAAAAGGAAGGAAGGAAGAAAAGGAAGAAAGGAAGGAAGTAAGGAAGGAGGAAAGGAGGGAAGGTAGGAAAGAGAAGAACGTAAGGAAAGAAGAGAACCAATGAAACAATAAAGAACAAAAAAGGAAAAGAGTAAAACCTAAGAAAGAAAGGAATGGAGAGAGAGAAGAGAGAGAGAGAGAGAGAGAGAGAGAGAGAGAGAGAGAGAGAGAGAGAGAGAGAGAGAGAGAGAGAGAGAGAGAGAGAGAGAGAGAGTAAAACCGAGAGAGAGAAAAAAGAGAAGAAAAAAATCAAGAAACCAAATAAAACACTTACTTTAACACGGAACTTAAATCAGAGAGAGAGAGAGAGAGAGAGAGAGAGAGAGAGAGAGAGAGAGAGAGAGAGAAACAAAACATCTAACCCAGTCTCTCCCTCTTCTTAATGTGAGCTTACTGGCCACTTCTCCTCCTCCTCCTCCTCCTCCTCCTCCTCCTCCTCCTCCTCCTCCTCCTCCTCCAGTTGTTCAATGGTACCATAAATTTCCATACATGGGGTTTGGCGACACGACCAGGCTGAGGGGAGGACGAGGGGAGTGAGGGGAGAGTGAGGGGAGGGTGAGGGGAAGGTGAGGGGAGGCGAAGGGAAGTGATTAGGGATAAGAAAGTGAAGGTAGACGAAGGAGATGGGGAGAGAGGGGAAAGAAGGGGGGTGAAGGGAAAGAAGTGAGGGTAAGGAGAGATGAGGGGAAAGAGGGAAGGTGAGGGAACAAAGGAGAGGTGAGGGGAAAGAGTGATTAGAAGAAGAGATGTAAGGAAAAGTAAACGAGAGGAAACGAGGGGGGAGAGAGGGGAAAATTGGGAAAAGAGGACAATGCAAGAGAAAGGTAAAGAATATGGACAAAAAGAGGGGAAATGAACCGAAAAAAAGAGAGAAAAGAGGAAAAATAAGACGAGAGAAAATAAAGAGGGGAAAAGAGGGGAAGAAAAATCTCTGGTGGTAAAAAAGAAGGGAGGGAAGATTGAAAAAAGAGGGGAAACAGAAAAAAGGGGAAATAAGATCTGAGAGAAGGAAAAAAGGGGAAAGAATAAGACAAAGGAGAAAAAAGATAATAGGAAGACACTGAGGGAAGAAAAAATGAGGGGAAAAAAGGAAAGAGGGGAAACAAAGATGGCTGAGAGGCAGGTCTTTGGTCAGCGTCTCGTCACAGTGTCCAGAGGCGGTTGGTTTTCCCCTCAATCTGCATAACGCGAAGGAGAGAGTGAGGGGAAAAGATGACCCGACCAGGAGAGATGGATGCGTGTCCACCCCAAGACGGATTAACCTGTGTGTGTGTGTGTGTGTGTGTGTGTGTGTGTGTGTGTGTGTGTGTGTGTGTGTGTGTGTGTGTGTGTGTGTGTGTGTGTGTGTGTGTGTGTGTGTGTGTGTGTGTGTGTTTTCCCTTCCTTCACACCTGGTTGTCACTGTTTAATTAGGTTCTCACAGGTGAAGAATACAACCAAACCTTTTTTCCACTTTTCCTCATTGTCATCATAAACATTTTTTCCCTCCTCATATTTTCATTTCTGTAGGTAAAAAAAAATTCGTTCACTTTTCATTCTCGCTTCTAGTGATCAAAAATTTCCTTCTTTATTATTAGTTTCTGTATTTCTTCTCCATTTTGTTGCTTTTATCTTTCAAAAACTGTGATATTTGTCTAAGTGATTTTGATATTAAAGAAAGTGAGATAATCATTGTTTTAATTATCTTTATGGAGCATCTCTCTCTCTCTCTCTCTCTCTCTCTCTCTCTCTCTCTCTCTCTCTCTCTCTCTCTCTCTCTCTCTCTCTCTCTCTCTCTCTCTCTCTCTGTACCACCACCACCACCATCACCACCACCACTACCACGTCACAGCGAGGCGAGGCGAGGCGAGGCGAGGCGAGGAGAAGCGGGCCACCTTACTCGATATTCCCTGGAAATTAATATGCTAATTTGAATTTTAATACAGTGTTGGGCTGGGTTTAGGCACATCTGCGACATTGATCGGGGCACGGCGGCAGTTTGGAGCAAGATATTAAAATTGGTGACTCCTTGGACATCCGCAACTTTCAATTAGATGGGCCCAGAGAGGAGATTGAGGGAGCCTTGTCGATCTGCCCACGCCGGGAGGACACGGAGCGGGAAGGACGGGAGGGACGGGAAGAGAAAAGACACAGGACATCGAGACACTGAATGCGAAAAAGTAAATATGAGTGGGAAAAGGAAGACGGGAGGATATGGAATGAAGGATTAGAAGAGAAAGAACGTGAAGAAATGGGACAAGGACGGGAAGACAAAAGAACGGGAGGAGAAGATAGACATAAGACAGGAAGAAATGAGACAGGACAGAAGGACGAGAAAAAAATAGAAAGAACGGGAAGAAATAGGACGATGAAAAAAACGGGAGGACAAAAAAATAGAAATAGGACAAGAAGAAATGGGACAGGAGGACAAAACAAGAAAAAAGAGACACAACGGGAAGAAATAGGACGTGAAAGGACGGAAGACAAAAAAAAAACGGGAGGACAGGAAGAAATGGGTCAAGATGATAGGAAGAGAACGGGAAGAAATAGAACAAGAAAAGGGAAATGAGGACGGGACGTGAAGATAAGATAGCCAGAACGGGAAGAAATGGGACAGGAAGACAAGAGGACGGGAGGACAGGAAAAGGAGGCGCGAAATATGGAACGGGAAGACGGAAAGAAAAAAATAAAGAAAAAAAAAAACCTGTCTGTTATCCTTCCAGTCCTTCACTTTATTCTTTTTCATCTTCAATCATCTTAAAATCCTCTCCTTCCTTCCTTCTCCTCATCTATCTCATCTCTCCATCCTGCTCCTCTTCCTCCTCCTAGCGTTCTTCGTCATTCTTCCCTTAGTCCTTCCCTCCCGTCTTTCCTCCTCCTCCTCCTCCTCCTCCTCCTTCTAATAAAATGTAGTGTTTAAAATTCTTCAGACAGTCCACTAACCTTCCAGAACATCGCGGTAACCTAAGCTAACCTAGGCTAACCTGTACAAGATATTAAAACCATTGCCCTTGTCTCTCTCACTCTCCCTGCCTCTCCCTGCCTCTCCCATGCCTCTCCCCGCCCCTCCCCTGGCTTGATATCACCCCATCGCGTTTTTAATATGCTCCAGGACCCTCTGCTGGTGCCGTCGGTGGATTGTGGCCCTTCTGTCGTGGTGTGTAAGGGTAAGAGTAGCGTGGTGGGTTGTCTCTGTGGCACCCTGCGTTCAATAGTTCTGATCCTAGAAAATAAATAAACTTGGTGATCGGTTGGCGGCGTCTCAGCCTTGTTTTATTAGAGACATACTTCCCTTACCCCGCCTCCTCCTCCTCCTCTTCCTCCTCTTCTTCCTCTTCTTCCTCTTCTTCCTTCTATGTGTCTTCCTTCCTTCCTTTCTTTCCGTTTTTTTTCGCCTTTTTCTTTTTCTTCTGTGTCTTCCTTTCTTTGTTCCTTCCTCCTTCCTTCCTTCCTCCTCCTCTTCCTTTCTGTGTCTTCCTTCCCTCCTTCTTCCTCTTTCTCCTCTTCCTTCTCCTCTTTGTCTTTCTTCCTTCCTTCCTTTCTTCCTCCTCCTCTTCCTTTCAGTGCCCTCTTTCCTTTCTTCCTTCCTTCCTTCTTCCTTTTTCTCTTCCTTCTCTGTGTCTTCCTTCCTTCCTTCTTTCTTTTCCTCTTCCTTCTCTGTGTCTTCCTTCCTTCCTTCCTTCCTTCCTTCCTTCCTTCCGTTCTTCTTCCCTTTTTATCCTTCGTTTCTTCTTTCCTTGCATTTTTTACGTGTTGTCTTGTTTCTTTTGATGTTTCTGCTTCTGATTTCCTTCTTCCTCACTTCCTTCCTTTTATCATCCTTTCTTTCCAACTTTTCTGTCTTTTCTGGTTTCCTTTCCTTCATTTTCCTGTTTCTCTTTTTCCTTTCTTTTTTTTTTTTGCTAATTTCTTTCCAGGTGACTTTCTTCTCCTCTTTTCTTCTTCTTTCCTTCTTTTGTTCGACTTTTTCCTTCATTTCTCCTTTCTTTTCTTCTTTTCTTCCTTTTTTCTTCTTTTTCCTATTCTCTCCTTCTTCGTCTACCTGCTTCTGCTTCTGCTCTATCTCTTCCTTTATCCTCTTCTTCATTTCTTCTTTCTCTCTTTCTTTAATGCCTTTTCTTCTACTTTTCTTCCATTCCTTCCTTCTATTCGCTTTTTTCTCTTCATTGTCTTCTCTCACTTTCTTCACTTTCTTTATCATTTTTACTTCTCCTCCTCCTCCTCTTCCTCCTCCTTCTTCTTCTTCCTTCTTTCATCAACATCCATTTCACTTATTTTCTCTTCCTCCTCTTCTTTTCATCCCATTTTTATTTATTCCTTAGATTCATTGGTGAGGAAGAGATGAAGAGGAGGAGGAAGAAGAGGGAGAAGATAATAAAGGAGATAAATGGCATAAGAAGATAAAAATAGGGAGACAGGTGACAGGTGAGGAATGGAAAAGGTAAATGGGAGATAAAAGAAGGAGACTATGAAGGGGAGATGACTGGAGGAGGAGGAGGAGGAGGAGGAGGAGGAGGAGGAGGAGGAGGAGGAGGAGGAGGAGGAGGAGGAGGAGAAGAGGAGAGAGGAGAGAGAGAGAGAGAGAGAGAGAGAGGAGAGAGAGAGAGAGAGAGAGAGAGAGAGAGAGAGAGAGAGAGAGAGAGAGAGAGAGAGAGAGAGAGAGAGAGAGAGAGAGAGAGAGAGAGAGAGAGAGAGAGAGAGAGAGAGAGAGAGAGAATCGTTTATGACAAAAAAAGGAGTTGAGTTCTCGTAAGATTGAAGGGACGGGAGGAGGAGGAGGAGGAGGAGGAGGAGGAGGAGGAGGAGGAGGAGGAGGAGGAGGAGGAGGAGGATCGTGACGTGATGTAGATGGAAGCAGGAAGGATGGAGGGAAGGAGGAAAGGAGGGAGGGAGGGGGAGAGAGGGAGACAGGTATGCTAGGGACCTCAAAACCTAAAAGAAGGAGGAGGAGGAAGAGGAGGAGGAAGAAGAAAAAGAAAAAGAAGAAGAAGAAGAAGAAGAAGAAGAAGAAGAAGAAGAAGAAGAAGAAGAAGAAGAAGTAGAAGAAGAAGCAAAGACGAAGCAGTATTATTATTATTATTATTATTATTAGTAGTAGTAGTAGTAGTAGTAGTAGTAGTAGCAATAGTAGTAGCAGCAGTAGCAGTAGCAGTAGCAGTAGCAATAGCAGTAGCAGTAGTAGCAGTACCCGCCGCAGCAGTAAGGGGGTTGGCAGCATTAGAGACGGCACCGCCCCTTGGAAGCCGGCGTCACTTCCCAGCCACACGCATTACACTACATTATACATTTGGTGCTTATTGGCAATCGATGAGTTAGGTGGAGTGCTTTCAGGGCGGCCAGGAGTGTGTGTAATCTGGGCCGAGAGCTGCTGGCAAAAATAGGTGTTACTCTATCATTACCTGGAGCGCTGAGAGAGACGGAGCGGTAAGAGAGGGAGAGGGAGAGGGAGAGAGAGAGAGGGTGAGTGCGTGACAGGACACCTCTTTCTGTCCCATGTGAGTCTCTGATGCCGAGAGAGAGGAGAAAGAAAAAGAGAAAAAAAGAGAGAGAGAGGGAGAGAAAAAAAAGGATAGCCACGTGTGCCAGTTTAGACTAATACTTAAAGTCACTCCTTCACATAATTCTCGTTTTCTTTACACTTTTTCATCCTTCAGTTCTGGAAAGGAGAGACACTTAGACACTTCTGGTGTAGTCTGCCCCTAACACTGGCAGGGGCAAGACAGGGGCAGGAAGATACCACTGACAGGGGGACAAGTTGACAGGGCGGCGGGGGAAGGGAGTGGACAGTGGCAGGGCATGGAAGGGTATGATGTGTGCTAACTGGAAGAAAAGAGAAAGGTGATAGGGAGGTGATAGGAAGAGATAAGAGAGAGGGAGGTGATGGAGATGATGGAGAAGGAATGGAGATGAGAGAAAGAGTGGGAGATAGAATAAATAGGGATGGAAGAAGAGGAAGAAGGATAAAGAGGCAGAGCAGAGAGAGAAGAGAGAGAGAGAGAGAGAGAGAGAGAGAGAGAGAGAGAGAGAGAGAGAGAGAGAGAGAGAGAGAGAGAGAGAGAGAGAGAGAGAGAGAGAGAGAGAGAGAGAGAGAGAGAGAGAGAGAGAGAGAGAGAGAGGAGGGCTAATGAAAAAAAACGTAGAAAGAAGAAATGAAAAGAGGAGATAAGACAAGGAGGTGATGAAGAAGGAATAGAAATGGAAAAGGAAAAAAGTAAGATAAAAAGAGACAGAGCGAGAGAAAAATAAGCAATGAAAAAAAAAACATATAAAGAAAAAGAATGAAGGAAAAAGAGAAGAAATGGGAGATAGAAGGAAAAGGAATGGAAGAAGAGAAAGTAGGATAAAGAAACAGACCGAGAGAAAATAAATAATAAAAAAGAAAAAAAATGAAAACAAGATAACAGATGACAAAAACTTAAAACCTCAGCTGTTGACGAAACGGTGGAGGGAGGAATATGATTGTAGCAGGGAAGGAGAGGAGGGGAGGCAGGGAAGGCGAGGCAGGGGAGGAAGGGGGAGGCAGGGGCATGTCCTTCCGCTACGCCGCACCACCGTGACCGCCATCCACCTCCCTCAGTCATGCAATCCAAAACTCTCACTAAAAAATGTAGTGAAAACCGATGCTGTCAATATGAGGCTGGGTGGAAGGCGTCATGCGAGGGCCCACACCTGCCCACGCCCCCAATGCCTCCCCCAGGACACCCCACACTCCCCCAGGACCCTAAGCCACACCCCAGATCCGCCCCAGCCTTTCGAGAACCCATAAGCTTTTTAATCTACAAAACAGGTACATTTTTTTTTCTTCCCTCCAGTCTCTCTGTCTTATTTAGCATTCTCAGGGTACACTAGGCCTCCCTCACGGCCCCACGGTCTTCCTAAGCTTTATCCAGTCTTTTCCAGAGCTTACAGTCATCTAGAGTCTTTTTCCAAGTGTTTTTCAGTCTTTTCTCTTAATCCAATCCAGTTTTTTTTCCAGTCTTTCTTCATCCTCATTTTTTTTTTTCAGT
The DNA here is from genome assembly GCF_017591435.1 of Portunus trituberculatus. Taxonomy (NCBI): domain Eukaryota; kingdom Metazoa; phylum Arthropoda; class Malacostraca; order Decapoda; family Portunidae; genus Portunus; species Portunus trituberculatus. The sequence continues at coordinate 4,997,521 of NC_059288.1, forward strand.
CTTCCTCAGGTCTATTCAGTCTCTTCCAGTTTCTCGAAGCTCAATCCAGTTTGTTCCAGAGTACCTCAGTCCCCTTCCAGTCTTTTCCAGTCTCCCTCAGCGCAATCCAGTTTTTTTTCCCAGCTTCTCTCAGTTCCCTCCAGTGTTTTCAGTGTCTTTAAATCCCATTCACCCCTATTCCAGCCTTTTCCAGCCCAATCCAGTCTTTCTTCCAGCTTACACATTCCCATCTAGTATTTTTTCCAGTCTCTCTCAGCTGTATCCTGTCTTTTCCAACCCTTCTCAGCTCTACCCAGTCTCTTTTCCAGCTTCTCTTAGTCCCATCCAGTCCTTTTCCAGTCCCTCTCAGCCTTATCCATTCTTATCCACCTCCATCAATTCCATCTAGTTTATTTTTCCAGTTTCTCTCAGCTCTATCCAGTCTTTTTTCAACCTCTCTCTCATCTCTTTTTTCCATCTTCTCTTAGTCCCATCCAGTCCTTTTCCAGTCCTTCTCAGCCTTATCTATAGCTCTATCCAGGCCTTTTCCAGCCCCATCAAGTCTCATTTCCCTGGAGTTGTTTGTGTCCTCGTGTCTTCCTTCCTCGTGCATAAACAATTAGTCTTCATGTGGTTATTTTCATTCCAGATTTCTTCATCTCAAAAGCCCTGTTTCTTTCCACTCTCTCTCTCTCTCTCTCTCTCTCTCTCTCTCTCTCTCTCTTTCTCTCTTCCAGCGCCACAAAGACACTGGTAAATTAGGCTTTGTGCTAACCATAAAAAAGGCCTTATTTGCGAAGTTATGAAATATAGTAGATGGGTGCTCTCTCTCTCTCTCTCTCTCTCTCTCTCTCTCTCTCTCTCTCTCTCTCTCTCTCTCTCTCTCTCGATGTTTTCACGATTTTGTCTTGTGTGTGTTTGTGTGTGTGTGTGTGTGTGTGTGTGTGTGTGTGTGTGTGTGTGTGTGTGTGTGTGTGTGTGTCTAGTGTGGCGTGGCGGTGTACACATGAAGCGTGGAATCTGGCGTGCGTGCGTGCGTGAATGCGTGGCGTGGCGTGGGAAGCATTTGAAAACGAAAACCTTCACGGGCGACACACACACGCACACACACACACACACACACACACACACACACACACACACACACACACACACACGGCACTTTTCTTCTCTTCATTCTCTATTGACCCACGTGAGAAGAAAAGCGTCATGATATTTACCATTTCCCCGCCAGGTGGTGCATAATGAATGGCGAAAGTGAAGCTTACTTGTAAATGTGACGAGAATATATAAAGGCTAATCCATTCACCGCCTTATGAATGGTGAATGGATGCCCTCTCCCCCCCCCCTCTCTCTCTATCTCTTTCTCTCTTTTTCTAGCAGTATAAGAAGTTGAGAATAAGAACAGAAAACCAGGTGACATATCTCACCAACACTGCACCTCAAGTCACCTGCACAAATCACAAACACACCTGTAATCAACCTCACACACCTGAAACGGGACGAAGAATACAAAGACACGAAGGGAAACGAGGAACAGGTAAAGTTTCATCACCTGTACAAAACACACCGGAGATAATAATTAACGTTACACACCTGAACACACCTGAAGGACGTTACCTGGCCTAAGAAACACATCACCTGCGTTTTCGGCTAATTAATTAACCCTAGTAAAGTGAACAGATATATTTTAACACCTCTCCCTCTCCCCTTCTCATCTTCCTACCCCTTCCTACCCCTTCTTACTCCTTCCTACTCCCTTCCTACTCCTTCCCCGCCCTTCCTCCCACCCCCCCAGACGCGTAACGTGCGGTGGTCCATTACACTCTCGCTGTAATTAGCAGGGGACGCATTACACCCTCGCCTGGGCCAAGAAGCCTGAGGGAAAATTAGTTAAATGAAGTTTTTGCACATAGCCATAAGTCGAGTGTTCAGCAGGCGTGTAGAGGCGCCGCCACCACCACCACCACCACCACCACCACCGTTATCGACTCCCCTCTTGTATTTACTCACTTCTAATACTGATAATTGCTCCTTATTGCACCGCCGATCGCACTGCTACTCTCCCCGCCTCTTCCTCCCTCTCCCTCTCCCCACTCTCTCAAGCTAACATGATTAAATTGGCCTCGGTAAGCTCCCAGTCTCGCCTCGCTCTGATTCCCGCAGTGGGCCGCGCCTCCGCCAGCCTCGCGTCTTAACAGCCTCGTTACAGGCGCGGCGAGGCTCAACCTTCCCGCCCGATGGTCACAGGGCGGCGAGGCGGGGATGTGGCCGAGGTGTTACGGACTGTGCAACGCCCCTCATCCTATAATGTCCCTCACTACCCCCGTAACATCCTTCGAACCCTCCTCAACCTTTCAAAACACCTTCAAACACCTTCCGCGGCAACAGATTCAAGGCTTTCATGCTCTCAAGGCTTCACTAACTTCCTCAGTACTCCGTGACACGCTTCCAAGCCCCCTGAACCTTCCTACACACCTTCACACTCCTTCACTTTAGACATTCCCAGGTTTTCATGCCCTAAAATGTTCTAACGGGTTCAAAGGTTCACTGACTTGCTAGGGGTTTCAGTACCTTCAACATTCCCTCAGTGGCTCGTGATATCGTCTCAAAACACATTCAAAACATCTTTAACTAGAACCTAACCTAACTTTCACCTAACTTCACTCACCCAAACTTAACCCCTTCAGTACCATGACGCGTTTCCATATTCACTCTGCTTACTATTTGGTGATTTTACACAGCTTCAGAAACTTATGTCGGGGATTAAAGTAGTGAAGACTGTGGCCATTAATCTTCTGACCTCCATAGACCTTTCCTAATGTCAATAAAATGATGGTCTAATCGTACACAAATCTCAAGGTAAAAATGTGTCCTAGTACTGAAGAGGTTAAACTAGTATAACCTCACCAAACCTTACCTTACCTTACCTTACCTTACCTAACCCAACCCACGTCCCTATTCACCCTTCAGCTGTCCCACCTGTCTTCTGTCAGCCCAGGTAAACGCTCCCTCTCTCTCTTACATCCCTCTCCTTCAATAATATTCCCTCCCTTCCCTCTCCCTCTATTTCTCTCTTCTCTCCCCCACCTTCTCTCTCCCTCCCTCTCCTTTCTTCCTTAATTCACCTCAACAACACCTAAACTTAAGACACCAAATGAAGATATAAAAAATTTACACTCACCTGAAAATACCTGAGTTCGTCCCGCCCCCTCTCCCTCTCCTCTCTCTCTCTCTCTCTCTCTCTCTCTCTCTCTCTCTCTCTCTCTAAGTTTCGTTGGAGTCTTTTTTTTAAGTCTGTGAGTTTTGTATTGTTATTTGTAATTGTTATTCTTATTGTAATTAGTCTGGCGAGGTACGAGCTGGTGGTAGTAGTAGTAGTAGTAGTAGTAGTAGTAGTAGTAGTAGTAGTAGTAGTAGTAGTAGTAGTAGTAGTAGTAGTAGTAGTAGTAGTAGTAGTGGTGCCAGTAGCAGTAGTAGTAGTAAAATAAAAATGATGAAAATGGAAAAGAGAAACCCAACGAAAAAAGAGATGAGAATGAACAAAAAGGAAAATAAAAAAGAACAAGAGAAAGGAAACAAAATAATAGGAAAATGAAAAAAAGAAGAGAAATGAAGGAATATCAAGAATACCTGAAGAAGAAGAAGAAGAAGAAGAAGAAGAAGGAGGGAAGGAGGAAAAGGACGAAAGAGAGCAGCAGGAAGAGGAGGAAGAAGAGGAGGAGGAGGAGGAGGACGAAAGAGAACAGGAGGAGGAGGAGGAGGAGGAGGAGGAGGAGGAGGTGAGTTGGGGATGGGGGAATGAGGGGAAGTAGGGGTGACTCTTGGTGTGGGGTGATGGATGGGTAAGTGATGAATGTGGGTACTATTGAGCGAGGCTTGACTGTGAGGAAGAAAACTTTTGGTGTTGACTGTTGTGGTGGTGGTGATGGTGGTGGTGGTGGTGGTGGTGGTGGTGGTGGTGGTTGAGAAAGGAAGGAGGGAAGAAGAGGAAGGAAAGTTTGTTGTGCAAGGTGTGTGTGTGTTAGTAGTAGTAGTAGTAGTAGTAGTAGTAGTAGTAGTAGTAGTAGTAGTAGTAGTAGTAGTAGTAGTAGTAGTAGAGAGAAATAATAACAGAACAATAGAAAACAACAACAGCAACAACAACAACAACAACAACAACAACAACAACAACAACAACAACAACAACAACAACAACAACAACAACAGAAACAACAACAACAACAACAACAAAACCAAATCAATCGAGAAACATAAAAAATTTAAACAGAAAACAAAACAAAACAAAACAAAACAAAAAAAATCTACGAAAAGAGA
>NC_059288.1:5006816-5009316 GCF_017591435.1 Portunus trituberculatus
AGAGAGAGAGAGAGAGAGAGAGAGAGAGGGGCAGCTGTCGTGTTCTCAGGCAGCCCACAGCGATGTCAACAAAAGTCGGCACTTATATATATTTCTATTTTTTCTCTCCTTTCTTTTAGGGGAGAAAATGAGGGTTGGAGGGCCAGCATTTCCATGTATCGACAATATGTTAGCCCCCCGCCAGCTGGGAGAGAGAGAGAGAGAGAGAGAGAGAGAGAGAGAGAGAGAGAGAGAGAGAGAGAGAGAGAGATGAGGGAGGTAGGGTGCGCGCGTGAAAACAAAAAGCTACAGGAAGGAGGAGGAGGAGGAGGAGGAGGAGGAGTATTGGGCTTGTCCAGGTGGCTACAATCTTCTGTGTGTGTGTGTGTGTGTGTGTGTGTGTGTGTGTGTGTGTGTGTGTGTGTGTGTGTGTGTGTGTGTGTGTGTGAGGACTACGAAGAGGAAGAAAAAATACCTGAGGAAAAATGAAGAAGAAAAGAAGAAGAAGAGAGGAGGAGATGGAGGTAACGTGGAGGTGAAAAAGAGGGAGAAAAAAAAATAGAGAAACAGAAAAAAAAAAAAAACGAATAAAAGGAAGAAGGAAAACGAAGGAATGAAAGATGGATAAGACGAAACAAAAACAGAGAGAAACATAATTAAAGGAGAAGAGTAAAGGAGAGAGATACAGAGAGAGGAAAGGATAAGAGAGAGGGAGGGAGGAAGGGAGGGAGGGAGGGAGAGACAGCATCACAGAAGGAGCAGCTGGAGTAGTTACCATAAACAGTAATAGGTGTTGTTTTTCTGACACTGCGGGAGGAGGAGGAGGAGGAGGAGGAGGAGGAGGAGGAGGAGGAGGAGGAGGAGGAGGAGGAGGAGGAGGAGGAGGAGGAGGAGGAGGAGGAAAACAATACAAAAGAATAACAAAGTGCAAGAAATATAGAGAAAAACAAGAACAACAAGAACAAGGAAAAAAACAGCAAGATGAAGTCAACTGAGAGAGAGAGAGAGAGAGAGAGAGAGAGAGAGAGAGAGAGAGAGAATTAGGACTTTCTTAATTTTCACTCTTCATGGTTTCAAAACTCGCCTAACCAGAGAGAGAGAGAGAGAGAGAGAGAGAGAGAGAGATGCGGCGTCAACCAGTCAACTAATTACCGTGCGGGAAGCGGCAGGTGAGCGGCCTCATTAGTGAGTGCTTTGCGAATTAACGAACGGTTACCAATGGCTAATGTAATGATTGAACACCTCCCCCCTCCTACCCTCCCTCATCTCACCTGTACCCTCTCTCTCTCTCTCTCTCTCTCTCTCTCTCTCTGGTTTTTACATTTCTCCCTATTTTCTCTCTATTTCTTCCTTTTTCCTCTCTTCCTCTTTCTCCCTTTTCTCCTCTCTCTCTCTCTCTCTCTCTCTCTCTCTCTCTCTCTCTCTCTCTCTCTCTCTCTCTCTCTCTCTCTCTCTCTCTCTCTCTCTTCTCTTACTTCTCTCCTTTCTCCTTCTTTTCTTCATCTACTGCTCCATCACCTTCCTATACCCTTTAAATTCTCCCCTCTCCTCTCTCCTCTCTTTCTCTCCCCTCTCCCTCTCTCTCCCCTCACCTCTCCCTGTCACCTGTTACTTCAATCAAACTCAATTACAATCTCAGTTTCTTGTAAAGTCTTTTGTTTTGTCTTACTTTGCAGGTGAGGGGACGTGAGGGGAGAGGGGGGATGAGGGGAAAGGGAAGGGAGGGGAGGGGAGTGAGGGAGGGGAGTGAAGGGTGAAGAAATGATGGGCAATTCGTTGTTTTCCTTATTTTTCTTTGTTTTCTTATTTTCTGTTTTATTTTCTTTAATCTCTCTCTCTCTCTCTCTCTCTCTCTCTCTCTCTCTCTCTCTCTCTCAATCGGGAAAACATGGGACGTCCCTCTTTCTTTCTCTCTCTCCCTTCTCTGTATCCTCTCTCCCCTCTCCCTCTCCCCTCTCCCTCTCCCCTCTCCCAGCCACGCCCCTCCTCCCCTCGTTTATCGGCCCCTGAACGGTAACTCGGTCATGTTGCCCACTTACTGAGCCATAAATTCCACCCAAATTTCTTGCTCTTAACGAGGGATGAAAATATAGCATAATGGCTCTTGCTGGAGGAGGAGGAGGAGGAGGAGGAGGAGGAGGAGGAGGAGGAGGAGGAGGAGGAGGAGGACAGTAGTTACCAAGGTAGTATTAGTAGTGGTGTTGGTGGTAGGATAAGAGGAGAAAAAAATATATAAGGAAAGCTGGAAAAAAGTTATTAGTATTTTGGTGGTGGTGGTGGTGGTGGTGGTGGTGGTGAGGTAGTAGTAGTAGTAGTAGTAGTAGTAGTAGTAGTAGTAGTAGTAGTAGTAGTAGTAGTGGCTATGACAAGTTAATACATCAACAAGTAACTCTCCTCTCCGTCTCTCTCTCTCTCTCTCTCTCTCTCTCTCTCTCTCTCTCTCTCTCTCTCTCTCAAACACTGACTAAGAAATAAATAAATAAATGAGAGAACGAGAAAACCTACCGAATGAGCCAGCACA
>NC_059288.1:5014316-5016816 GCF_017591435.1 Portunus trituberculatus
AAAGGAACCAGGAGGAGGAGGAGGAGGAGGAGGAGGAGGAGGAGGAAGAGGAGGAGGAGGAGGAGGAGGAGGAGGAGGAGGAGGAGGAGGAGGAGGAGGATAATAATGTAAGAGGATGAGGAGGAAGAGATGGACAAATGAGAAAAGAAAGGTATGTTTAAGAGGAATTCTGGGAGTAATAGAAGGAAAAAGAGGAAGAGAAGGAGGAGGAGGAGGAGGAGGAGGAGGAGGAGGAGGAGGAGGAGGAGGAGGAGGAGGAGGAGGAGGAGGAGGAGGAGGAGGAAGAAGAGGAGGAAGAGGAGGAGGAGGAGGAGGAGAAAGGTAAAGAAAAACAGCCACCGTCATGAATAATACGAGATTTTATGAGACGACACACACACACACACACACACACACACACAAGATAAAACAAATTTCCACTCCTACTTAAGTTCTTTTTTAATATTCTGCAAGAGGGACATGAAAGTTGGCATGAGCACTGAGCAACAAACAAATAAAGCGTGTGTTTCCCTACCGTAATTCTGGCGACACTGTGCTGGGGTAGTGAGCGGCGCTTCCTGGGCCACTGATGACGTACCTGGGGTGGCAAGAATACAGGTGAGACAACAAGGTGTAATAATTAACAGGTGAACTAACACTAGGTAACAAACACAGGTAAGAGACAAGGTAGATGACACAAATACCTGGAAAAAAGCAAAGGTGAGACCAGGTGTAATCATTAACAGGTGAACTAACACTAGGTAACATTTCGTAAGCAACAAAGACAGGTAAAAACACGAAAATTACCAGGTGAGACAAGGTGAAATAATTGACAGGTAAAGTTAGCACCAGGTAAAGACGGAACTAGTACAAGTAACCAGGTAAAAGAGTCCTCACAGGTGATAACAGGGCACAGGTGAGAAAGATAACGAGGAGGCGTGAAGTGCGAAAAGGTGAAGAGATGGGACAGGTAAGGCAATGAGGGAAGGAATATGAGGGGAGAGAGGTGAGGCAAGGGTGATGGGAGGTAGGTGAAGGGAGAATAGTTAAGAGAGGGGAGGAGATGTGAGGTAAGACAGAGAGGAAGCAGATAAAGGGAGGAAAGGTAAGGGGAGAGAGGGGAAAGGGAGAGGTAAGGCAAGTGAGAGGAGGACAGGTAAGGGGAGAGGTGAGGGAAAGGGAGAGGTAAGGCAGGTGAGGGGAGGCAAGTGAAGGATGAAAAGGTAAGGGGAGAGAGGGGAAAGGGAGAGGTAAGGCAGTGAGAGAAGGCAGGTGAAGGGGGGACAGGTAAGGGGAGAGGTGAGGGGAAAGACAGGTGAGGGGAAAGAAACGAGGCTATACAGGTAACGAGTCAAGCCTGTACAGGTAAAAACGAGGCTACTCAGCGATGCCAGGCCAGGTAACGCAGGTGAGGCAGCACAGAGGTAGACAGGTGGGCGGGAGGTGGGCGGGAAGAGGGCGGGAAGGCGAGGGGGAAGGTGGATCAGGATATAAAACATGGAGTGTCTTTTATTATAGTATGTCATTATGTTTTGTGTCCCGCCCACAGCCGCCGCCCACGTCCACCTAGAGTGCGTATAAGTGGGCGTGGTCATGGGCGTGAAATGTGGCTTAAACCTGTCTTTCAGTACCATAACCCACACATGACTCCTGTTCTCCATGACACCCACCACCCACCACACAACTACAGTGCGTATACGTGGGCGTGCTCATGGGCGTGGGCTGGGAAGTATAGCTTAAACTTGTCTTTCAGTACTACATGACTACTGCTGACCCTGACACACCCACCAGCCACCAGCCACCACCCCACACCTAGCGCCCACACCTAGCCCACCGCCCACCGCCCACTCGCCGCCCACAGGCCCTACCATTTACGCAGGGAAGAAAAATGACATCACAAGCAGTAAATTGGGAATAGTCTAACACTGGACACTGACTAATTGTATGAGAAATAAAGACTAGCTGGTTGCCATGGCTACCGTGTAAACAATCGACCCTTTAGGCTCATCTAGCTATTGGGACGCCATGCATTCTCGCCCCTACCGGCCTGCCAGAGAGGGGACACAGCGCTACGGCTCACTTTCCAATGCTCCACCATGCCCATCTCGCCCTTACCGACGTGTCTTTAGGGGAGAGGGAAGGAGAAAAGGTGAAGGGAGTGAATGTACTTTCTTTTTTGGGGTGACGAGGCAGCGTGCACTCCCCCATTACCTCCCCTCACGCTTCCCCCCCCCCTTCACGCTCCTACCCTCTAATGCTCCTCCCTTCATTCTGTACTGGGTTTAAGGTTCCAAAGGCAGTTTTTTTAAGGTTTTTTGGCCATTTTAAAGTTTCTAAGACAGTTTTCAGTGGTTTTCAGGGAGTTTCAAAGTTTTCAAAGTGTTATTTTCGTATTTTCATGGTTTTAAGGGTTCAGAAATGGGTTTAATTGTGTTTTAATAGGCGTAAATGGCACTAATGGATTTTTAGGTACCAATAAATGTTTTAAGGAATTCTGACTGGTTTTAATGGGATTCAAAGT
>NC_059288.1:5019316-5024316 GCF_017591435.1 Portunus trituberculatus
CACACACAGACACTCCACCACCACCACGACCACCACCACGACCACCACCACCATTAAATCACGCCCTTTCCCACGCCCATTAATTGCCAAAGGGTGTCGCGGGCCGCCCCTCACGCCGCCCTTCGCCCATTGCTTGTGCCTCCCTGTAAGTAGCGCTATATTGCCCCTAACACGCCTCTGCCTTACTGGGGGACGCCGCGCCTGCCTCCTGCCTCTTCCCTTCCCTATCTTGCTTCGCCTCCTGCTCCTTTTTTTTTTTTCTCTCTCTCTCTCGTAATCTGGTCGGCTTTCTAAAATGCGTGTCTCTTTCTCTCTTTCTCTCTTTTTTTCTCTCTTTCTTTTATTTTCTTTCATGTGACTGGTTTTGAAATGTTTGTCTTCTTTCTTTTTTCTTTGTCTTTGTCTTTGTCTTCTCTCTCTCTCTCTCTCTCTCTCTCTCTCTCTCTCTCTCTCTCTCTCTCTCTCTCTCTCTCTCTCCCTACATTTATTCCTCGCTCTCCTTCCTCCTTATCCTCATATTGGACAACCTAATCCTCGCTCTCCTCTTCCTCTTCCTCCTCCTCGTTTCCCTATTTGTTGTCCCTCTCTTCCTCCTCCTCCTCCTCCTCCTCCTCCTCCTCCTCCTCCTCCTCCTCTTCCTCCTCCTCCTCCTCCTCTTGCATTCTCCTTCGTTTTATTTCCTCTTTGTCACTCTTGTTTCTTCTTCCCTCTCCCTCTCTCTCTCTCTCTCTCTCTCTCTCTCTCTCTCTCTCTCTCTCTCTCTCTCTCTCTCTCTCTCTCTCTTTCTAAAATCCCACCTTTCCTTTTTCTCTCCATCTCTCATTCTCTCCCTGTCACCTTTTCCTTCCCTCCTTCCCTCCCTTCCTCTCACCCTTCTGATAACCTCAATTTCACGCTTTCCCTCCATTCCTCCACCTTCCCTCCATTCCTCCACTTTTCCTCCAAGGCCTTACTCCCTTACGTGATAGGAGGGATGAAGGGAGGGAGAGAGAGAGAGAGAGAGAGAGAGAGAGGAGGGGTAAGGGGCGAGTGATCCATCAGGGAGGAAGGGGGTTGGGGGAAGGCAGGTGAGGGGTAGGATAACACTTCCTAGATCCATCATGGCGCCCCCGCCACTGCCCCCTGTGTTTCTCTCCCCGATGGACCAAACACGTGGGGTGATGTCTTTTTCTCTCAGTTTGGTCCAGGAGACAGAGACGTAATGGGGATTGTGTCTCGCCTTCCCTGGAATGATAATGACAACTAACAATAACGATGATTTTTTTTTTTCCTATTCTTCCTTCTTATTTTTTTTTTTTTCCTTTTTCTTGTTCTTGTTCTTGTTTTGCTATTTTTTTTTTTCTTCTTCTTCTTCTTCTTCTTCTTTTAGTGTTATTTCGTCAAGGTTTTCCAAGGTTTGTGTTTTCGTTATTAATTCTTTCTCTCCTCTTTGGTATAACAATGATGGAGAATAGCAATAACAAAGATAGCAAAGGAGATTTCAAGGTGTTTTTGTCATTAATTAACACCTGTACCGCTACTTTCAAGGTGTCTCAAGGTGGTTTTACTATTAATTCTTTCTCGCCTCTCTGGTATATCAATGATGGAGATTAACAATAATTTAACGATAGCAAGACGTCTCAAGGTATTTTGCCGCTAATTAACACCTGTACTGTTATTTTCAAGGCGTCTCAAGCTGGAATTGCTATTGTTTTTCGACTATTTCGTACAATGATGATGAAAAATATTGATAACGCAACGATATCAAGGTGTTCCAAGGTGTTTTGCCGCTAATTAACACCTACACCGCTATTTTCAAGGCGTCTCAAGGTGGTTTTGCTATTGTTTTTCGGCTCTCTTATAATGATGATGAAAAATATTAATGACGCAACGATAATAAGGTGTTCCAAGGTGCTTTTTGCTGCTAATTAACACCTGTACCGTATTGTTTCTCGCCTCGTGAATAATGATGATGAGAAGTAATAATAATGACACCTTAATGATAAAGTGACGTTAGTGCTATTGTCATTAAGGTGTTTCAAGGTGCCTCTTCTCTCATTAACCTCTTCAATACCAGGACACGTTTTCATATTCATTCTGCTTACTATCTGGCAACTTGATACAGCTTCAGAAACTCAAGTGGGGGATTAAAATGGTGACTCTGGCCATTAATCTCCTGACCTCCATAGACCCTCCCTAATGTAAATCAAATGGTCTAATCGTACACAAATCTCAAGGTAAATATGTGTTCCAGTACTGAAGGGGTTAATACCAACACCATATCACTTTTTTTATACCATGTGGGCTTTTCACGGGAATTTTTTGGGCTAAAGGGGATACTTTTTGTGGTACCTCCTATCTGAAAGCCCACCCGCTAGGAAACCGTTGCCCCGAGTGAGGAAGCCCAACCTACACTCGGACCGTGGACAGAATTCAAACCCGTATGCTTGGAGACCCCTCGGACCCCAAAGCACACATGGTTCCACGCTTTGGTAGAATAACAGTGACAAAAATAACGATAACAACGATAACAGATGCTATCACTATCATCATCAAGGTGTTTCAAGGTGTCTGCTACTCATTAACACCAAGGCGCAATTATTTACCACACTAAATTAATAATGAAGACAAATAACAGTAAACTAACAACGAGTACTACTGTTAGTGTCATCAAGGCATTTCAAAGTGTGTCTCGCCTGATACTATTACTGTTACAGCCAAGGTGTTTCTATTAATCAACAGCAGGTAACTGAACACCCGTATTAATTTGTTCCCTTTCTCCCACTAGCACTTGTTACCTGTAATATACACCTGTACATTTACTTGTGGGAAGAAATAAGAATACATTACCAAGAAATATAAACAAGGAAGCAAATACATAAATAGATAAATAAAACATGGAATAAAGCAAGATATAAATGCCTTACATCTGCTAATCACTTGTTATATTCATCGGTACACTTACGAGAAAAAGAATAAAAACGTAAAATAAAAAAAAAAAAAAACATGAAATAAAACAGGGTACAAATGCCTTACACCTGTTAATTACCTGCAATATTTTCGAGAAGAGGAAGAAAACTAAATATACACAAAAAAAACAAAAAAAACAAGAAACCTCGTAAAATATATATAAAAAAAAACTCGTAATATATAAAAAAAAAACAGAACAAGAAAGACAAACACACAAATCAATATAAGAACCTGAAATAAAACCAGGTATCAATGTCTTCCACCCCTTCTTCTTCTTTTCGTCCATTAGCGCTAATCACCGTCTCGTCACCTACACCTGTTCTGCCGCCTCAGTAATTAATTGAGAAGCATTACCTGTCGCCCGGCCAACACTAAGAGGCATTAGTCAAAGTTACTCGTACCCCAGCAATGGTAGTATTAGTGGTGGTGGTGGTGGTGGTGGTGGTGGTGGTGGTGGTGGTGGTGGTGGTGGTGGTGGTGGTGGTGGTCAGTAGTAGTATGTAGTAGTAGTAGTAGTAGTAGTAGTAGTAGTAGTAGTAGTAGTAGTAGTAGTAGTAGTAGTAGTAGTAGTAGTAGTAGTAGTAGTAGTAGTAGTAGTAGTAGTAGAGCTCAGTTCAAAAACACTAAAAACACAAGAAATAACAGGGAAAAACACTATAAAAACACGCAAAACCCAACACACACACACACACACACACACACACACACACACACACACACACACACACACACACACACACACACGCAAATGAACAGAAAGGGACGTGGGAGCCAATAAGAGGCCGTTCTTTTTCTAATTAAGACGGCAGGGTGGCGGCGGCGAGGGGGTGGACGGGGGGAGATGGAGGGAGGAGGAGAGAGAGAGAAAGAGAGGGAGGGAATGCGAGGTAAGGTGGCATTAATACAAAGGAACACAACACAACACACTCCCTCTCTTCCTTAAACCCACTAGAAAACCCACCCCTCACCTCCCCTCACCTCCCCTCACTACCTTTTACCTCTTCTACCTTCCCTCCCTCCCTATCTCCCTCCCTCCTCGATCCCACCTCAGGCCGCCTTCAGAAGCCCCCCACTCAATACATTTTCTTATTTAATTAAACCTGATCCCGCCAAAACGACGTATTTTTAGCCCGAATAGCCCTCCATCCCGCGGGGACCACACGCTGGATCGTCTGTCTTTTTTATAAGCTCCGGCCAAAGCCTAAATCCATTCGCGATAAATTTTTCACCTAGATTGTAGTTGACACTTCTCTGGCTGGCTGGCTCGCTGGCTGGCTGGCTGGCTGGGTGGGTACTGGTGGTGGTGGTGGTGGTGGTGGTGGTGGTGGTGGTGGTGGTAGTAGTGGTTGCCGAGACACATACCTACATACGCACATACTACACACAGTCTATGCCACAGAAACCTAGTGCAATCTCTCTCTCTCTCTCTCTCTCTCTCTCTCTCTCTCTCTGAAGGTTTATTGTGCATTTTTTTTTTTAGCTGTATAGGTTTTTCTGTGTGTGTGTGTGTGTGTGTGTGTGTGTGTGTGTGTGTGTGTGTGTGTGTGTGTGTGTGTGTGTGTGTGTACAGCGGGGACGTTGACTGAGGAGGGAAGGAAGAAGGAAGGAAAGAGAGGGGAAAGAGAGAGGGAGAGGGAGAGAGGAGAGAGAGAGAGAGGAGAGAGGGAGAGAGAGGCAGCCGTGTAAGTAGGATTGCGGACTCTTTTCCCTGTCACTTGAAATTCATAGATCGAGTAAACGAGGCGCGCGCACACACACACACACACACACACACACACACACACACACACACACACACACACACACACACACACACACACACACACACACACACACACACACACACACACACACACACACACACACACACACACACACACACACACACACACACACACACACACACACACACACACACACACACACACACACACACACACACACACACACACACACACACACACACACACACACACACACACGAGATCCGATAGAAACCATGTACTCTTTTTAACGGTTAAATAAAACAATACTTCGCCAATTGAATTTGT
>NC_059288.1:5029316-5031816 GCF_017591435.1 Portunus trituberculatus
TTTCCTCCTGATATTCCATTCTATCCTTCTGTCCTTCCTTCCCACCTCCAAGCACTCTAAAACTTCCTACCTTCCTTCCTTCCCTTCTTTCTTTCTCTCCACCTCTCCACTGAACTACCTGACATTTAGATCACAATCCTGAGCTGATTCCTTGTCACTTAGGCAGCTACCAAGCGTGGCCCATAACGGAGCCACGCCCTTCCCAAGCACAGAGAACTCTTCAATAATTCCCACGCTATTAAATGCAGGAATGAAGGTCTGGCTAGTAGAAATAGCAGTGGTGTAATGGATTTGATTAGACAGACAGACAGACGAGGGTAGTATAGTCTTGTGTTCTCTGTCTCCCTCTCTATCCCTCTTAAGATGTTCCCAAATGCATTATCCTTATGATTTACACACGAACTCAATTGTTAGCCACAGCGAGGTCCTCCACTGCGAGAGTTATTGGTGCAGTAATGCTTGTTCCTCCTACGGGTAGAATAGTGGTCCTCTTTTTAACTGAGGGTCGTGTAGCGTGCGAGGAGTGACAGGTGGTGGTGGTGGTGGTGGTGGTGGTGGTGGTGGTGGTGATGGTGGTGGTGATTCATTTCTCCTTCTCTTCCTTTCTTTCTTAAGTTCTGTTCCTAGTCTTCTTTTTCTTTCTCTCAGTTTTATTTCTCCTCTTTCTCCTCCTACTCTTTCTTATTTAATTCTTAACTCTATTTTTTTTCTTTCTCCTTCTCCTCCTTTTTTCTTTTCTCAATCCTACTTCTCTTTTTCCCTCTTACTTGTTTCTTTATTCCTCAACCTTATTTCCTACACCCTTCAGGAGGAGGAGGAGGAGGAGTGAGAATGTGAATTATGGAGGTGTTCAAAAGTGGTAGTGAGGAGGAGGAGGAGGAGGAGGAGGAGGAGGAGAGGGAAGAGCAGAGGTGAGGCGGTGGCGGTAGTGGTAGTGGTGGTGGTGGTGAAGTGAAGTGGTGAGGGTTAAGAAGCGGCTCATAACAACACACACACACACACACACACACACACACACACACACACACACACACACACACACACACACACACACACACACACACACACAGGTGAAATAGGGGTCCGGACAGGTAAAAGCGTTAATAACCAGGTATACACACACACACACACACACACACACACACACACACACACACACACACACACACACACACACACACACAGGTAAGGGTTCCAGCACTACGTTATAACCTTCAGTCCGTGAGGCTTTATACAGGTGACAAGAATAAGTGCGGCTTTCACGTCACGCCCCGTCACACCCCAGCCGTGTTACACCCCATACACTTGATCTATCGGGGAAAATGATCGGTGGGAGTAGATAGGCTTGCAATATAGTAATAGTAGTAGTAGTAGTAGTAGTAGTAGTAGTAGTAGTAGTAGTAGTAGTAGTAGTAGTAGTAGTAGTAGTAGTAGTAGTAGTAGTAGTAGTAGTAGTAGTAGTAGTAGAAACACATCATCATATAAACTTCAACACACCAGCAACAAACATGAACCAACTCAGCACCACAAATCACTCAGCAGGAGTAGCAACACAGCAGAAGCAGCAGCAGCAGAAGTAGCGTGGCGTGAAGACTGGAGTTCCGCAAGGGTGGGACGGGACCTCTTCAGTTTCCTCAGGTATTGGGCACGCCTCTACTCTAGGGACAGTCACGGTCTACTCTAAAAAGGTACTGGGAGGACTGGCTTAAGACCTGCAATATACCACAAGGGGAACTAAGACCCATTATACTGTAGAAGGAAACAAGAGGTGAACTGCACGAAGGGGCAATGAGCGAGGGGTTAAAGGGACAGGTTAAAGGGACAGGTGAGGTAGACAGATGAGGCAGACAGGTGAGGTTGACAGGTAAGGTGGACAGGTAAGGTAGAAAGGTGAGGGTCAGGTGAGGACAGGTAAGGTAGACAGGTGAGGGACAGGTGAGGACAGGTGAGGTAGACAGGTGTACTCTAAACAGCCGGTCTTACCTGTGACCATCGATGCTGAAACGAAAACGAGAAACGGAATGTATTAAAACAATAGAACAAAAGGAATGGCGGAGCACTAAACAAACTGTAAGAAAATTATACTTGTTTTTTCTGTCTTTTTTTTTCTTTTTTTCTTAATTTATGAAAAAATATTGTACTTTTTTTTATTTATTGAAAAGATTAAACTTAACGAATAAACTCAACACAATCCCTTTCAAAATAATCAGTTACATAATCTCATAAACCTGAGAGGAGTGACAAAAAAAAAAAAAACTTAGGTAATCAAAAAATATAATGCAAATAATCTTAAAAATAAATTAATATATATAGAAAAAAAAATCTGTGAAAAAAAGATAATTAAACCATAACACAAAAAAATTAAATAGAAAAAAAGTACAAAGGAGTAAGGAAAAGTAAGAGAGTCGCGGAGGTAAAGCAAGTGTTCCAGTGTTCCAGTATTCCAGTGTTCCAGACGTCACAAGTGTTCCATTCCAGCGACGCAACCACCACCACAACC
>NC_059288.1:5039316-5041816 GCF_017591435.1 Portunus trituberculatus
AGAGAGAGAGAGAGAGAGAGAGAGAGAGAGATAAAAAAGATGGAGGAAAAAGTCTACATAATCAGAAGGCAGAGAAATACCAACAAAGGAGAAATAAAAGGAGGAAAGGACACAATAACAGGAGGAGGAGGAGGAGGAGGAGGAGGAGGAGGAGGAAAAAAGGAGGAGGAAGAGGAGGAAGAGGAGGAAGACACGGTGGTGGTGGTGGTGGTGGTGGTGGTCGTGCTAATATATGTGAAAGAACAAGAAAATAAAAAGAAAAATAAGAACAAGAACAAGAACAAGAACAAGAACAAGAACAAGAACAAGAACAAAAAGACGAGGAAAAGAACACGAAGAATGATAAAAAGAAGAAGAAAAACGCGGTGAAACACAAGAAACGAACAAGAAAGAGAAGGAAGTAGAGGAGAAGAGAAAGAAGAGAAGAGAAGAAAAAAAAGAATGTAAGGGAAGAGGAAGACAACAAAGAGAAGGAGAAAGAGAAAAAGAAGAGGAAAGAGAAGATAGAAAAAGAAGAGGAATAGATTAAAACAAGAAAAATTTGAAACAGCAACAGAAACACAAGAAAATAAAATCATAAATGGAAAAAAGGATCTAGAAAAACAATGAAAAAAGAAAGAGAAGAAGAAAGAAAAGATAGGAATAGAAGAGGAACAAATTAAAATAAGATGAAGTAGAAACAGTAACAGAAAAATATAAATCAAATCATGAATGAGAAAAAAAAACAAAAGAAAAATTATGTCACAAAATAAAACAAGGAGAAAGAGAGAGAGAGAGAAAGAGAAAAAGAAGAAGAGAAGAAAGAGAAGAAGGAAACAGAAGAGGAACAAGTTAGAAGTAGAAAAAAAAGAAGAGGCATTAACAAAGACACAAGTAAATAAAAAAGAGAAAGAGAAAGAGAAAGAGAAGAAGAAGAAGAAAGAGAAGACAGAAAAAGACCAGCAAAAAAAAACAGAACTAGAAAAATGAACAAACAGTAACAAAATCTACAAATCATAAATAGAAAAAAGTGAATAAATAAGAACAAGGCTGTCACGAAATAAACTCTAATGAAAGTTCCCGCCACATTTCATTTACTCTCTACGCTCGCAACTCCTAAGCTGATCGTATCGAGAGGAAAACTTTAGCCACGTCTTGCTGGCGAGGCGCTAACATGCAAAACACTGAAGGAGAGCAGTGAAGGAAAGAGGAGGAGGAGGAGGAGGAGGAGAGAAGAAGGGAGACTAAAACAGGAAGAAAAAGGAGGGTGTAAAATTGGGGAGAAATGCGAAGAGAAAGGAAGGTGAAGGAAGACAGAATAGGAAGAAAGGAGTGGAGGAAAGAAGAGGAGGGAGAAGAAGGGAGATTGAAACAGGAAAAGGAAAAGAGAGAGAGAAATGTGGAAAAAGTGGGGAAGAAATGAGAAGAGAAATAAAGAAGAAAAGGATAATAGAAAGGATATAAAAAAGAGAAGTGAAGGAAGAAGAAGAAGGGAAAGTGAAGCAGGAGGAAGAGGAGACAGAAGGAAAAGGACATAAAGAATAGGAAATAAACGAGAACAGGAAGGAAAGAGAGGAGTAAAGGAAAAAGAAGAAGGGAGACTAAGAAGAGAAGGAGGAAAAAGGAGGGTATAAAAAAGGGGAAAATGAGAAAAGAGAGAGGAAGGATGGAAGGAGAGAATAAGAGGTGAAGGAAGAAGAAGGAATGTGACAAAAGACGAAGTAAAGGAGGAAGAAGAAGGGAGACTAAAGCAGGAGGAGGAGGAGGAGGAGAAGGAGGAGGAGGATGTAAAAAATGGTAAAGAAACAGATTAAAGCAAAGGAATGAGAGGAGGAAGGAAGGAGAAAGAGGACAAGAGGTGGAGGAAAGAGGGAGGTGAGGAAAGAAGGAGTGAAGGAGGAAGAGGAGGAATTAGAAGAGATAAAAAAAATAAAGAAAGGAAACACAAGGAAGAAGGAAAGGCAGGCAGGGAAAAATGAGGAATAAGGAGGGAGAAGAAAGAGAGAGAGAGAGAGAGAGAGAGAGAGAGAGAGAGAGAGAGAGAGAGAGAGAGAGAGAGAGAGAGAGAGAGAGAGAGAGAGAGAGAGAGAGAGAGAGAGAGAGAGAGAGAGAGAGAGAGAGAGAGAGAGAGAGAGAGAGAGAGAGAGAGAGAGAGAGAGAGAGAGAGAGAGAGAGAGAGAGAGAGAGAGGAGAGAGGAGAGAGAGAGAGAGAGAGAAGAAGACGGGTGATTATACGAGGAGAGAATGGAAACGGGTGATTAAGGAGAGAAAAAACGCAAGAGTAATTAAGAAGAGGAAATACAGAAAGGGAAGAAGGAAGGGAAAGGCAAAGGAAGGAGAGAAAGGCAAAACTTGAGAGAAATAGAAAACTTGAGAGAAATAACGAGAACAGAGAGAGAGAGAGAGAGAGAGAGAGAGAGAGAGAGAGAGAGAGAGAGAGAGAGAGAGAGAGAGAGAGAGAGAGAGAGAGAGAGAGAGAGAGAGAGAGAGAGAGAGAGAGAGAGAGAGAGAGAGAGAGAGA
>NC_059288.1:5046816-5051816 GCF_017591435.1 Portunus trituberculatus
AAAGAAGTGTCTCTCTCTCTCTCTCTCTCTCTCTCTCTCTCTCTCATAGTAATAATAATAAATTCAGTAATAATAATATCAATAATAGTAATAATAAAAATAAAATTGATAATAATGATGAAAATAATAATAATAATAATAATAATAATAATAATAATAATAATAATAATAATAATAAAAATAATAATAATAATAACCACATTTTTTTCTAAACTTTCAAACAAAAAACAAAGAAATCAAAATAAAACCAAAGATATGAAGAAAAGAAAACAAACAACAAAATAATAAAATAAATAAATAAATAAATAAATAAAAAGATAATTACTTTAGATAACCAGGTACTCTCACCCCACCCCTCTCCCCCCCTAGGCCCAAACCCCCCCCGACCCAGGCCCCCCCACCACCCCATCACCTTCCAGACACTTAACCTGTTAGCAAAATATTTAATCCGCCCATTCCTTACCTGTCCACCCCAACCCCACCATCTCCCATCCTCCATCCTCCCTACCCCTCTCCCTTCCTCTCTCCCTCTCCCTCTCCCTTACTCTCCCTTTCTATCTTTTCCTCCTAAATTTTCCTTTTTTTTTTTTTCATTTTTTGCTTCATTTTATTTTTTTATTGTTTTTTTCTTGTCATATTTAGTTAATTGTTTCTTTTATTTCTTTTTATAATTTTTCTTATTTTCTTTCGTTCTCTTATTTTTTCTTTCATTCTTACCGTTTTTCTTTTACTCCTTTCTTCCTTTTTATTCTTCCATTTCTTGTTTCATTTCTTTCATTATCTCATTAATTAACCTCTCTCTCTCTCTCTCTCTCTCTCTCTCTCTCTCTCTCTCTCTACCATTTTCCACACTCCTTCCTTCCTTCCATCCTTCCTTCCTTCCTTCCTTCCTTCCTTCCTTCCTTCCTTCCTTCCTCTTCATTTCTCTCCACCTTCCCTCCCTTCTTTCTCCGTCTCTTCTCACTCTTCACTTTCCTTCGTATCTCTTTGCCCTTCCCTCCTCTCTCCCTATCTCCCTCCCTCTCCCTCTCCCTCTCCCTCTCTTCCCCACATCTTAAGTGGATTATCCTAAGTGGTAGAGGGGAGGGAGGTGGGGGAGGAGGGGGTGGAGGGAAGGGGCCAGTTACCCCGAATCTTCCCCTGCCTCCCCTTCCATCTTTGTCAAAGTGCTTATGTTTCTCTGCTTATTACTCTCTCTCTCTCTCTCTCTCTCTCTCTCTCTCTCTCTCTCTCTCTCTCTCTCTCTCTCTCTCTCTCTCTCTCTCTTCATTTATGTGTTTATTGAGATTCTTTGATTAGGAATGATAAGCGTGAATCTCTCTCTCTCTCTCTCTCTCTCTCTCTCTCTCTCTCTCTCTCTCTCTCTCTCTCTCTCTCTCTCTCTCTCTCTCTCTCTCTCTCTCATTTTCTTTCCACAAACTCATTCTCATCTTACCAAATTCACATATTACAGTGCACACGCTTATTTTCAGCCAATATTTCAGTGTGGCAGAGGAGATACAGTAGGGAGAGGTGTGAGTGACAGAGAGAGGGAGAGGGAAGAAGTGAGAGGGAGAGGGAGAGGGAGAGGTGATGAGGGAGATGATGGATTAATTAATATTTCAAGAAGAGTTTTGTGTTTTGATGTCAGTTTGTAAATTTTTAGTTCATTTGTTGTTTTTGTAAAGCATTTGAAGTTTAGTTGAGTCTGGCATGGAAGGTGAGTCATTTTCTGTGTAGTGTTTAATGTCTAGGAACTCTCTCTCTCTCTCTCTCTCTCTCTCTCTCTCTCTCTCTCTCTCTCTCTCTCTCTCTCTCTTCCATATTTTGTTCATCTTTTTCTTCTTATTTTCTATATTTCTATTACTTTCATTTTATTTTGTTTGTTTGTATTTATGTTTCGCTATTCCTGTGGTGTGTGTGTGTGTGTGTGTGTGTGTGTGTGTGTGTGTGTGTGTGTGTGTGTAAGTTGCTGGCTAGCTATAACCATTACACACACACACACACACACACACACACACACACTACTATTACTTCTTTCTCATCTACATCTTCCTTCTCTCTCCCTCTTTCCATTCATCCATCATTGCTCCATCCCATTCCCTCTCCCTCTCCTCTCTCTCTCTCTCTCTCTCTCTCTCTCTCTCTCTCTCCACATGACCACCATCTTCAATTTTCCATCGTCAATTTCCATATCACATCCATCAGTGTACATAACTATCCCTTTCCAGACCTTACCTTACCTTCCCTCCATCCCTCCATCCCTCCCTCCTTCCCTCCTTCCTTCCATCCCTCCCTCCATCCTTCCCTTCCTTCCATCCTTTGTGTGATTACTGGAGGGAGGGAGGGAGGGAGGAGGAAGGAAGGAAGAGAGAAAAGGAAGGAATGAAGTAGAAAATCTGTTTTTATACATTTCCTATCACTTGAGAGAGAGAGAGAGAGAGAGAGAGAGAGAGAGAGAGAGAGAGTATAAAGCCAACTAACCATGTAAAAAAAACAAAAACAAAGTAAAAAAACATATTAATGAGAGAGAGAGAGAGAGAGAGAGAGAGAGAGAGAGAGAGAGCACACATAAAGCACAACCATACCGGGCAAGCAAAAAGGTACATTTCACTTTGCGCTATAATTCCAACCTTCATATATCTTGCCACTGTATTGCATTCCTCGCTCTCCGGACCCTCTGTATGTACATTACCTGAAGGCGACGCAGAAGGGGAGGAGAGGTGGGGAGAGGTGGGGGGGGCAAGGGGAGGGTGAGGGGAGCGTAAGGGGGCGCAACAACATACCTGGGGAGAGAAAAGAGAAAAAAAACATTAATAAAAGCACCGAGAAGAAACATTATCACAACACTCACTCAATAAAAGGTTCGTGTGTGTGTGTGTGTGTGTGTGTGTGTGTGTGTGTGTGTGTGTGTGTGTGTGTGTGTGTGTGTACGCCACTTAAATTATATGACATGGCATGAAGTGCGGTATGCATGAAACACACACACACACACACACACACACACACACACACACACACACACACAGAGAGAGAGAGAGAGAGAGAGAGAGAGAGAGAGAGAGAGAGAGAGAGAGAGAGAGAGAGAGAGAGAGAGAGAGAGAGAGAGAGAGAGAGAGAGAGAGAGAGAGAGAGCATACTCACTCATAACACCAACAACTTCACATCAATCACTCTTCACCCTAAATATCAAGAGAATACAGAGAAACAGGGTGATTTATGTTTTGTTCTCGTGAGGAGGAGGAGGAGGAGGAGGAGGAGGAGGAGGAGGAGGAGGAGGAGGAGGAGGAGGTACTCAGGCAGGGTGATAAAAGAGAGGTAGAGTAAGGCAGGAAGAGGATATACTAAATTATGTAACAGTTAGAGTGACTAGGGTGCTACACACAGACAGACGGACAGGGTGAGAAAGAGAAAGAAAGAGAGAAAAAGAGTGAGAGAGAGAGAGAGAAATCTTAGAGTGATTATGGTGAGGTCCTTTTTAGGGTGAGAAAATATGTACAGGGTGATGAAATAATAGTGAAGGAACATATAGAGTGAGAGAATACAGGTAGGGTGAGAGTTCTAGGGCGAGCAGGATAGGGTGAAGGAAGTATTGGTGTGAAAAAGTGTGAAAGAAACAGTGACAGGGGGAGTAGCAATAGTGGTAAGAGTTCTAGGGTGAGACTGGCAGGGTGGCAGGGTGATAGAGTGAGTGGCAGGGTGACAGGGTGGAAAATTGACAGAGTGTAGGAAAATCAGAGTGAAAAATGGTGAAGGAAACAGTGACAGGGAGAATAGCAAAGGGATAAAAGTTCTAGGGTGACACTGGTAGGGTGGCAGGGTGATAAAGTGGAAAATTGACAGGGTGTAGGAAGTATTAGAGCGAAAAATGGCAGGAAGAGTAGCAAAGGAAGGTAACAGTTTTAGGGTGAGACTGGAAGGGTGGTAGAGTGACAGGGTGGAAGGGTGACAGGGTGAGGGGGGAGGAGTGGTTCGTGTAGGCATGTTATGGGGGTTTGAAAGCACATCAGGGAAAGAATGACAAACGAACACGCAATCATCTCCCTCTCCTCTCTCTCTCTCTCTCCTCTCCCTCTCCCTCTCCCTCTCCAACTCCCTTAGTCACAGTGTCTTTCCCTCTCTCCTTCCCTCCATGTCTCTCCTTTTCTCTCTTTCCCTCACCCTACCTCCTCGCCTACTATATTTACCTCTCTCTCTCTCTCTCTCTCTCTCTCTCTCTCTCTCTCTCATCTGTCGTTTTGTTTTACTGATTTTTTTTTCTCTTTTTTATATGTAATGTTTCCTGTCAGGTGTGTGTGTGTGTGTGTGTGTGTGTGTGTGTGGCCAATGATTACACTCCACTCGTCCTTCCATACACACACACACACACACACACACACTCTCTCTCTCTCTCTCTCTCTCTCTCTCTCTCTCTCTCTCTCTCTCTCTCTCTCTCTCTCTCACACACACACACCTGCCTCTCACCTCTCACCCCACCCACACCTATTCTTATCATAATTATCTCTCTCTCTCTCTCTCTCTCTCTCTCTCTCTCTCTCTCTCTCTCTCTCTCTCTCTCTCTCTCTCACCTAGTATCCTTTGTTTTCTATTCCTCATTTCCTCTTTTATTGCTTTTTGTTCTTCCCTCTTTCGCATTGAAGTTATCGTTACGAGAGAGAGAGAGAGAGAGAGAGAGAGAGAGAGAGAGAGAGAGAGAGAGAGAGAGAGAGAGAGAGAGCGTCCTGTCAAGCACTAGCGGGGAAGAAGGGGAAAAGAGAGGAAAGAGAAACAAGGGGAGAGTGGAGAGAGTGGAGAGTGGAGAGGGGAGAGGAGAGGAGAGGAGAGAGAGGAGAGGAAATGGGGGGGTGGGGAGAAACGGCAGCTGTAAAGAGAGGGAGACACCAACAAACCGCGAAATAGAGAGAGAGAGAGAGAGAGAGAGAATTTTGTTTATTTTTCCTTTATCCACACACACACACACACACACACACACACACACACACACACACACACACACACACACACACACACACACACACACA
>NC_059288.1:5056816-5061816 GCF_017591435.1 Portunus trituberculatus
TGGGACGCATTTTTACCTTGAGTTTTGAGTACCATTAGACCATTTTATTAATATCAGGAAGGGTTTATGGAGGTCAGAAGATTAATGGCCAGAGTCGTCACTATTTTAATCCCCCACATAAGTTTCTGAAGCTGTATAAAATCAACAAATAGTAACAAGAATGAATGTGAAAACGTGTCCTGGTACTGAAGGGGTTAAGTAGCAAGGAAAAAAAGAGGAAGAGAGGGAAAAAGACACTGCACCATAAGTTACATTTCACTGTCGTATTGTGAGGTGAAGATAGGTGGGTAAGTTTGAAAGTAGAGAATAGAACGAGAGGGAAAAAAGGGGAAAAATGAAAAATAAGAAAAGGGAAAAAAGGGTAATGATATGATAGAGGAAAGTTGACATCACAAAAACACAGGAAAACAATTTGAATTAAAGGGAAAAATGAACATATAGGAGGGGAAAAGGGGAAAAAAAGGAAACGAAGATACAAGAAGAAAAGGTAAAAGAAAACAAGAAAAAAAGGAAAAAATTTAATAAAGTGTTAGAGGAAACTTATCATGAAAAACACAGGAAAAAAAATCTGAACTAAAAAAAAAAATGAAGGAAAAACGAAGAGAAAGAGACACAAGGACACTCACACGTCACACAACAGATCAGTCACCAAAAAGTAAATAAATAAATAAATAAATAAATAAACAGTTAACCCTTTCACGACGACACACGAACATTCACACCACTTAAAACACCGCAATGACAGTTTTAAACCCTTGAGTATCATGACGAGTTTCCATATCCATTCTTGTGACTATTTGTTGATTTTATACAGCTTCAGAAACTTATGTGGGGTTAAAATAGTGAAGACTGTGGCCATTAATCTTTTGACCTCCATAGACCCTTCCTAATGTCAATAAAATGGTCTAATCGTACACAAATCTCAAGGTAAAAGTCTATTCCAGTATTAAAGTAAGCATTTACAAGAAAGACGATGAAAGAGAGGAGAGTGTGTGATATCTAGCCAGTACAGTGTTTAGAGATGGCTGTTGAGCAAGGAAAGACGTGTTAGAGTTATTAATTAAGGAAAGATGTGGTGAGAGTGAATGAGTTAATACGAGAAACAGAAGGAAAAAGAGGGTGATAAAAGAATTGAAATAAGGGTGAGAAAGGAATTAAAAAAAGGAACATTAAGAAAAGATGTGGGAGATAAGAATGAAAGGGTTGATAAGAGAAAGGAGTGAGGAAATAATGAGAAAGAGACGAGGAAAGAATAAAAAATAGAGGTGAGAAAATGATAAAAAAAAAAGAAGTAATACAGAAAGATGTGGTCGATAAGAATGTAAGAGTAAAACAGAAGAGAAAAAAATGGAATGAGGAAAGAAGGAGAAAAGGAATGAGAGAAAAATGAAAAATAGTTTGAGAAAAGATTACGAAAACAAACTCCACATTACACACACACACACACACACACACACACACACACACACACACACACACACACCAAACTAAAACATCCCTTCCTTGCATGTCACGTCCCACTCCCTCGCCTGTATCTCTACCGTGCCTCGCGTCCACCTCTGCACGTGCACGCCCCCACGTCCCCCACACGCCCCCCACGCACGTCCCTCCCTCCCGCGCCACGTAAACAACTGCCAGGGGTCGCTAGTTCCCTCTCCCTCTCTCTGAGCGCGTCACAGCCAAACCACGCTACCACATTGAAGCCTGAATGAGTGACAGCAGGGCGCACTCAATGAAAGAAGCTCCTCATGTGCTGTGCCGCTGTGTAACCATGTGTGGTGCTGTGTGCTGTGCTGTGGGTAAACAAAGCCATGCCACAGCAGCAGCCACAGCCACAGCGGTTAATTTCATCATAACAGAGAGGGAAATGAATACAAAATGGCCCCCTGATGACACAAAGGAGGAGAAGGAGGAGGGGGAGGAGGAGGAGGAGGAGGAGGAGGAGGAGGAGGAGGAGGAGGAGGAGGAGGAGGAGGAAGAAAAGTGTAAGAACAACAACAAATACACCACCCCGACCTACCACAACAAACAACAACTAAAAGAAGAAAAACATCATCATCATCATCACCACCACCACCACCACCACCACCACCACCACCACCACACCACCACCACCACAACAACAACAACAGGTGACTTTTTGGGACGTCCAGGTGACTCCACGGGTGACTCAGGAGTGTACAGAGGCACCAGCAGCAACAAGAGGAGGAGGAGGAGGAGGAGGAGGAGGAGGAGGAGGAGGAGGAGGAGGAGGAGCACGCATGCCATTAATAGTCTGTCAGTGATGTGAATGGGTGAGGAGGAAGAGGAGGAGGAAGAAGAAGAAGAGGAAGAGGAGGAGGAAGAAGAAGAAGAGGAGGAGGAGGAGGAGGAGGAGGAGGAGGAGGAGGAGGAGGAGGAGAAGGAAAGGTGGACAGATGATTTGGAGGTAAGGTAGGCAAGGAGGAAGGTTGGACAGGTGAGGAAGGAGGGAGGGAGGAAGGAAGGAAGATGGAGACGTGAGATGGAGAAGACAGGAGGAGGAGGAGGAGGAGGAGGAGGAGGAGGAGGAGGAGGAAGGGTTGTACAGGTGAGTGAGGAGGGACAGGTAAGGAGGAGGAGGAGGAGGAAGAGGAGGAGGAGGAGGAGGAGGAGGAGGAGGGACAGATGAGGTGAGGGAAAGATAAGAGAAAATGAGGAGAGAAACGGGAAGGAAAAGGAAGGAAAAGGAAGGAAGAGGAGGGGAAAATACACAAAGCAACTAATATTTTCCCCTTCTTTCCCCTTCCTTCCCTCCGTCAGCGCCTCCTTCGGCCCTTCAGGATACAGAACCAGTAATTGACTTGACGAAACGATGGATCTCAAACACTCACTCAATTCTGTATCTCCTGGTGGTGGTGGTGGTGGTGGTGGTGGTGGTGGTGGTGGTGGTGGTAATGGTGTGGTGGTGAAGGTCTTAGGTCTCGCTAATATAATTTGGGCTCCGTAGATGTTATGTAAAGCGTGGTAGTGGTGGTGGTGGTGGTAGTAGTAGTAGTAGTAGTAGTAGTAGTAGTTGTTGTTGTTGTTGTTGTTGTTGTTGTTGTTGTTGTTGTTGTTGTTGTTGTTGTTGTTGTTGTTGGTTTTGGTGGTGAAAGATACTGAGAGAGAGAGAGAGAGAGAGAGAGAGAGAGAGAGAGAGAGAGAGAGAGAGAGAGACAGACAGACAGACAGACAGACAGACAGACAGACAGACAGACAGACAGACAGAAACTATGAACTTCCAAAACAGTAGTAGTAGTAGTAGTAGTAGTAGTAGTAGTAGTAGTAGTAGTAGTAGTAGTAGTAGAAGTAGTAGCAGCAGCAGCAGTGGTAATGGTGGTGGTGGTGGCAGAGAGGGAAAGAGCATGACAACGTTGAGGTGGTGGTGGTGGTGGTGGTGGCGTCGCTATAACGAGGGAGAGGGCTGGAGAAGGAAGAGGAAGGGAGGGAGGGAGGGAGAGAGGGAGAGTGGGAGGGAGAGAGCGAGAGAGGGGCCAGCCAGCACGCGCCCCGCCACGAGACTCCCGAGATATCACCGCTGACGTAGAGAGAGAGAGAGAGAGAGAGAGAGAGAGAGAGAGAGAGAGAGAGAGAGAGCAGAAACACAAATATACGAACCAAGAAGGAATGGAAAGAGTAAAACCCAGTGAGAGAGAGAGAGAGAGAGAGAGAGAGAGAGAGAGAGAGAGAGAGAGAGAGAGAGAGAGAGAGAGAGGGAGGGTGGGACATGGAGGAAGGAGGAGGAAAAGAGAATAGAGAGGGTGGGAATGAGAGGGGAGGGAGAAAGAGAAAGAGAAGGAAGGAAGGAGGGTAAGAGAGAGAGAGAGAGAGAGAGAGAGAGAGAGAGAGAGAGAGAGAGAGAGAGAGAGAGAGAGAGAGAGAGAGAGAGATTGACTAAAGATAAAAGCTAGTAAACAAAAGACGAGAAACATGAAAGAAAACAAATAAAGAGAGAGAGACGAAGAAATAAATTAAAAGAGAAAGAAAGAGACATTTAAAAGAAGAAGAAGAAGAAGAAGAAGAAGAAGAAGAAGAAGAAGAAGAACTATAGAGGAGGAAGAGAAAAGGAACAAAGAAAATGTTACAAGAGAGAGAGAGAGAGAGAGAGAGAGAGAGAGAGAGAGAGAGAGAGAGAGAGAGAGAGAGAGAGAGAGCGTATAGGGGTTTGGGGAGAGGGAGAAGAGGTAGCTGGGCTCTTGGGAGTGTTAGGGAGGAAAGGGGAGAGAGAGAGAGAGAGAGAGAGAGAGAGAGAGAGAGAGAGAGAGAGAGAGAGAGAGAGAGAGCACACGCACACACCCCGCGGACACCACCACCACCACCTCCTCCTCCTCCTCCTCTTCTAATTCCTTCTATTCACTTTCCTCCTCTTACTCTTTCTTGACTGCCTTCCTACTTCCTCCTCTTCTTTTCTCTTTTGATATCACTTTACTCCTCCTCCTCCTCCTCCTCCTCCTCCTCTTCCTCCTCCTCTTCTTTCACTAACTTTTTTCTTATTCTTCCTCTTCGTTTTTTTTTTTATTACCTTCTCACAACTCTTCTTCCTTCTCTTCCATAACGTTCTTATCTTCCTCTTCTTCCTCCTTCACTACTCTCCTCTCTTCCTCTCTTTCTTCTAGTCCACCACCGCCATCACCACTACCACTATCACCACCACCACCACCACCATCACCACCAACACCATTACCACATTAGTCACACCCAGTCACACCTTTACCGTCACCACACGTACATTAGAACCGTCACACTTCCCCCCTCACCCCCCCGGTCACCCCTCCAGGAACCAAACCCCCCCCGTCCTTCCCTCCACTATTCCCTGTACCCCCACCCCCAAAGGATGATTAATAGCCCAAAACAAGCCACATATTGCCTGAGTATGTGTGTGTGTGTGTGTGTGTGTGTGTGTGTGTGTTACTTAGGTATGTATGTATTGTGTGTTTGTCTGGCCTAACCTAACTTGATCTAACCTAACCTAACTTGAGTTGACCTGACGTAACCTTCTG
>NC_059288.1:5084316-5086816 GCF_017591435.1 Portunus trituberculatus
CATGAAATTTAGGATACTGAGTTACTGCAGTGTGTAGGATTCGTCTGATATCCTACAAAAATATCCTACAAGATCCTTCACCAGCTCCCTTGAAAGACACTAACTTCCCATACAACCTTAGAAGAATCAGGATACTTCAATGTTTAGGATCGATCTGATATCCTGCAACTATCCTACAGATCTACTCCTATTGTGGTCTGGCTAAGAAGGACAGCAGCTCTCTCTCTCTCTCCCACTCTCCTCTCTCTCTCTCTCCGCCCTTACCCAGACTTAAGGAGAGGGCAATTATGGGTGTAATTATGCTCTGGGGAAGCACACTCCCTCCCCAGTCTACCTAAGCCCCCAAGCCAGTCCCCACCAAGCCCCGCCAAGCCCCGCCCCTACAAGCCGCCTCCAGCTCGCCCCGCTACCTGACTTAAAACTGCAAACTATACAACCCAACACTGAAACACTTGCTCTCTCGCCACGACTGTTTTCGAAGATCACAGATAGGAACAATCGGGTTCTCAAGAGTGTTTTCTCCTTTTAATCATGTAGAGGGGTTGTTAATCCGTCACTAGAACCATAAATCACTCTTAAAAATATGTCTTTTGAAGTATATTGGAGGTGCGCGAGTGTTTCTGTCTTGTCCAGTGAAATAAAAGCACATTTGAGTGTTTTTTTTTTCTGTTAATCATGTAGAAGTGTTAATCTGTCGGTAGAATCATATAGCATCCTTAATCCCTTCAGTGCTGTGATGCGTTTTCATGTCATTCTGTTTGCTATTCAGTGATTTTATACAGTTTCAGAAACTTATGTGAGGGATTAAAGTAGTGAAGACTAGCCATTAATCTTGTGACCGCCATAAACCGTTCCTAATGTAAACAGAATCGCCTAATCATATCCAAAACTCAAGGAAAAAAAATGTGTTTCAGTATTGGAGGGGTTAATAATCTGTGTTTTGAGAAGATATTGCAGGGGAAGGAGTTTTTCTGTCTTGTCCAGTGAAATAAAGCATATCTGAGTGTTTTCCTGTCAAACATGTAGAAGTGTCAAAATATTTACATCCTTAATCCCTTCACTACCATGACGCGTTCTTATATCCACTCTCCTTAGTATTTAGTAACTTTAAACAGCCTCAGAAGCTTATGTGTGGATTAAAATAGTGAAGACTCTAGCCATTAATCTTCTGACCTCCATAAACCCTTCCTAATGTAAATAAAACACAAACTCAAGGTAAAAATGCTTCCCAGTACTAAAGAGGTTGGGAATCTGTGTTTTCGTGTACTGTAGAGTGTTTGAATGTATAAAGAAGGTTCAGCGGTGGGTTTCGGTCTCGCCCAGTTAAATAAAGCACATTATAACCAATTGTGAGCTGTGCCATGTAGTTCACCTGGTTAATTAAGACAGGACCAGGTGTGCGCTCAGATCGAGGGGGTCAGAATGGTGGTGTGATGGTGACTCTTACTGGCGTGATAGTGAAGGTAATGGTGAGAGTGAGAGTGAGAGAATGAATGGTGTTATGGTGACTGTTAGACTGGCGTGATAGAGAAGGATGTAATGGTGAAAGTGAGAGTAAATGGTGTTATAGTGACTGTAGTGATAGTGAAGGTAATGGTGACAGTAAGAGAATGAATGGTGTTATGGTGGCCTAAACTGTAGTGAGAGTGAAGGTAATGGTGACTATGAGTGAAAGAGTGATGTTATAGTGACTGTTAGACTGAAGGGTGTAATGATGAAAGGGGAGGCATGATGGGGTGAAGGAGGGAGGAAATGATGATGGGAAGGGGGGAGGTGTAGAGGGCAGTGTCACTTCACCTCCGCCACTCTCCATGCATCAGTATACCATCTAAAAACAACAATTGCTAACTGTCTCAGGCTACCAACGCTCCCACTACATTTCACGGACACCCCTCACCCCTCACCCCCTCACCCCTCACCGGCTCTCACCCCACACGCCACCCCGCTACCACCTGCCGCTGTCCGTTTCCCACCACCCCACCACGACTTCGCCTTCCTAACCACACTAACATGCACGCACTCCACCTTCGACTCCTTCTCTCTACGACCACTGGTGTTTGGGGATCACTGTGGCTGAGTAGTAGGGAGGTGTGTCAGGGTGTATGTGTGTGTGAGTGTGTGGTGATGTGAGAGGTGAGAGGTAACGGGAGAGAGGAAGCATATGTGTGGACACCTGCCTCTTACTGCCTCACGGTCACAGCCCCCTACCCCACCTCTCTCTCTCTCTCTCTCTCTCTCTCTCTCTCTCTCTCTCTTAGCATCCACTACAACCACTTCTCAGGTCTCCACATCATCACCATTCATATTTCCAATCCACACTCATTCTATATCGTCTCCACCTCTCCACTCCTCCACTCACACGTCGACTCATTCCATCAACTCCCCCACCACATAAACCGTCACACATCTCCATCTCCCCCACACCTCTACCTCCTCCTCCTCCTCCCACACCCAAAACACAGTGCAAGCGTATGAAATTGCTCCTTTTAAATGCATTAGG
>NC_059288.1:5089316-5099316 GCF_017591435.1 Portunus trituberculatus
AAATATTCTCTCTCTCCCGCCTTCCCTTCCCCATCACTTTCCTTGCTTCCCATCACAAAACTCTAACAAATTCATCTATAACTCAACATTCCTCTCCTCCCCATCACTCTCCTTACTTCCCATCACTCCCTTCCCCACACAACAAACTCATCTATAACTCAATATTCCTTTCTCCCCATCCCCTTCCTTGCTTCCCATCACAAAACTATAACAAATTCATCTACAACTCAACATTCCTCTCCTCCCTATCACTCTCCTTGCTTCCCATCACTTCCCATCACCGCGTCCCGTCACTCCTGCCTCTTCAGCGCCCGCCCCAGCTCACCCCGCGGCCTGACTCACGAACAGCCGGGGAGTCACGAACACACGAAAAATAAGCTGTCTTCTATATGTGATTGTAAGCTGTGTATGTGTGATTGTAAGCTGTCTGTGTGATTGTAAGCTGTCTGTATGTGATTGTAAACTGTCTATGTGATTGTAAGTTGTCTATGTGATTGTAAACTGTCTATATGTGATTTTAAACTGTTTATTTGTGATTGTAAGCTGTCTATGTGTGATCTTGAACTGTCTACATGTCATTGTAAACTGTCTATGTGATTGTAAACTGTCTATATGTGATTGTAAACTGTCTATATGTGATTAATAAGAAAATTATGAGAAGAGTAAGGAAATATAGAAGCATAAACAAGAACAGTAAGATAAGTGAGGTGTTGATAACGTTACAGTCTCTCTCTCTCTCTCTCTCTCTCTCTCTCTCTCTCTCTCTCGGGGGTAAAGGGGAAGGAAGTGTAAAGAAAAGGGAAAGAGAGGGTGGAAAAAAAGATGATGTAAAAGTAGGTAATTTCCAGGTAATTTAAGTTTCCATATGCCTCTCTCTCTCTCTCTCTCTCTCTCTCTCTCTCTCTCTCTCTCTCTCTCTCTCTCTCTCTCTCTCTCTCTGGTGTTTATTTTCGTTTCTTCGTTTTTTTTTTCTATTTTGTTTGTTTTGTTCTCTGTGTTTGCTCTACATTCCTCATTGTTATCTTAATTTGTGTTTTTTTTCATTTTTTTCTCGTTTTTTCTTTCTCTTTCCTTAGCGTTTCTTGTTCTGTCTTATGTTTGTGTTTATTTTCTTTTAGTTATTTTCATGTTTTGTTTCTCTATCTTACGCTTTTTTTTTTCTTTATGTTTTCTTTTTTTCAGTAATCAGCTCCCTGTACGTTAATATCATGGTAAACCCTCATTAATATCCATCACTTTTTCCTCATATCGTACTCTATCTATCCATTTCTTATCGTGTATTCCTGGACGTCACCTTAATTCCACATATTGTCACATTTTTCCCATCTCTATTCAGTTATTTCCTTCTTTAACGTTAATTTGAATGTAAACTCCACATCCCACCACATTCCTGAGAACCACCTTAGTTTTCTACACATTTCACGTCTCTTTTCTCATATTCATTCAGTTATTTGCTCCCTCTAAGTTAATTTCAGTCAAACCTCTTCATTACCAACAATATTCTTTAGTTCTTATACTCGTACATACTTGACGTCTATACTCATCTGCTCGCACTATTAGGAACATTTCAGTGCAAACTCATATTAACACTTGTACGTTAATAATCCCCAATAATTTCCTTCAGCATGATTTATTTTTATTTGTCTATTTATTTGTTCGTTTTCTTATTTATCTATTGTTTGTATTATCATTCTTTTTTTTTTTTTTTTTTTTTTGGCTACATTTCGTCTTCCCGCGTTGCTAAAAACGTGAAACAGTAGCGACTCAGGACGGAAGGAGTGGGAAGTTATCTCTCTCTCTCTCTCTCTCTCTCTCTCTCTCTCTCTCTCTCCCGTTGGCTTTTTAGTTGTCGTTGAAGTATCGTAGCGTGCGTTGCTTGCTTTGCCTCGCTCATTTTCACTCTCCCTCCCCGTCTCTCCCTCCTGCGTGTTCCTCTCCCTCTCCCTCTCCCTCTCCTCTCTCTCTCTCTCTCTCTCTCTCTCTCTCTCTCTCTCCTTCACTTCACCTCTCCTCTAGTCTCAATCACTCGTCGTCACACAATCTGATTTTCACTTTTTCTTCCTTCTTCCTTCCTTTCTTCTTCTTCTTCATGTCTTTTTTTTCTGGTTTCACTTTTTTCTATCTTTTTTTTTCTATTCCGTTTCCCTTTATCCGTTTATCTCTCTAATCTAGTTTCATAATTTCTTCCTCATTTCTTCCTGCTTCCTCTCCTCCTCCTCCTCCTCCTCCTCCTCCTCCTCTTCCCTTATGCATTCACAAATACGTGTTTTCTGTTTTCTCTTCTTCCTCCTCCTCCTTCTCTTCTTCTTCTTCCTCTCACTCCTCCTCTTCTTCTTCTTCCTCCTTTCCTTCGCCTCTGTTTTATTCTTATGATTTCACACTCGTTTCTGCCTCACTTCCTTTTCTTTTCCTTCCTTCCTCCTCTCCTTTCTTTTCCTCTCCTTCCTTTCTACTTGTTTTTATTCTTCTCCAGCTTTCATACACTCCGCTTCACTTATTTTCTTACTTCTTTCTTCTTTTCCTCTTATTCTCTTTACCTTTTGTTTAATGACACAATAATTTCTTTCCTTCTTTCGTTTTCCTTTTTCCCTTTTTAATTCAAGTCTTTATTTAATTACAGTTTTTTTACCTCTTTTTCCTCTTTTTCCATTTTTTAATTCAAGTCTTTATTTAATTACAGGTTTTTTTTCTTTTTTCGTTTACTTTTCACGCGGGAGTTTTGATTTTCTTAATTTTCTGAGGGGAGATGTTTGCTTTTCTTCGTTTTTCGAGGGTAAGTATTCCCATTTTCTTTAATTTGAGGGGAAGTATCTATTTTCTGACTTTTTTCCGAGAGGGACTGGGTGTTTTGTTTAATGAAAAGGTGGTGAGTCAGTTTTTCTTGACTTTTTACACGGAAAACCTACAAATCTATCCTTTTTTCTTGTTTTTTTTTTAAGGGATTTTTTTTACTCTTTTCTTCATCAATTTGAGGAAAAATTTACTTGTCCTTATATTTTTTAAGAGAAAATCAACGTTTTTCTTGATTTTTCGGTGGAGAAATCAACTTTTTTTTTTCCTCTCATTTTCTGGGTCGTGCTGTTGTTTATTCTGCGCAAGACGGACGGAAGCACTGGCGCCGTTTAACATATTCATAAAGAAACACTCTGCAAGATGCTCAGTATAGAATTTGTACCTACACCTTGAATACTAATTACCTCCCTCTCCCTCTCTCTCTCTCTCTCTCTCTCTCTCTCTCTCTCTCTACGACTCTTTCTTTTTTAATCTCTAGTGCGAAAAAACACACACACAAAAACATGAACTCAACACGCACATAATGTAGTAGTGTGTGTGTGTGTGTGTGTGTGTGTGTGTGTGTGTGTGTGTGTGTGTGTGTGTGTGTGTGTGTGTGTGTGTGTGTGTGTGTGTGTGTGTGTGTGTGTGTGTGTGTGTGTGTGTGTGTGTGTTACCATACTTTTTATGAGAAGTATTTTTTATTGTAAGCGTTGCATTTTTTGTGGTTAATATTTATCTATCTAACTATTTAGTTGTCTATCTATTTATCTATCTATCTGTCTGTCTGTCTGTCTATCTATCTATCTATCTATCTATTTGTCTGTCTCTCTGTCTGTCTGTCTGTCTATAAGTGTGTTTGTTCAGGCTTCCTTTAATTAACTTTCTCGAACCTTCCGTCACACCAAACAGTCTGAATAAAAAAAACTCACTAAGACTCTTCGTGTTTATCCTCATCTCTTCATCAACTTTATTATCATTGACATTTTATTTTCTCTTTTCCTTTCCCCCAGTCAGCACCAAGTAAACGCTGCACTGGCTGGACACTGAGAGAAAACGTATTAATAGTTTCTTCATTATTTTTTTTTCTATCTTGAATGTCCTTGGAAAAAAAATAGTAGTCTTTTCTTTATTTTGTCTTCCTTTTTTAATGAATGCGTTTAATTTTCACTGACGTGCATTGAGTATGGTGGTAAAACTTTTCTCTATCTCTCTTTTTCCTACTGTTGTGTATTGTAAGTGGCAGTGAAATGGTTAGAAATGAGAAAAAAACAAATGGTGAAATGTATCTTTTTTACCACAATTTTCCTTACTTTCTCTTCAGTGATAAAAAAAAAAATATCTCCTCTGCTGCTGTGTAATGTACGTGGCAGTGAATCGGTTAGAAATGAGAAAAAAAAATATAAGTAAATGTATCTCCTATAACTTTCTTTCAATTTCCTCCTTCTATGAATGCGCAACGTGTTCTAAAATGGTTTGCTCTCTCATCACGACTATTTTTAACCCCTTCAGTACCAGGACATGTTTTCCTGTTTATTCTGCTTACTATTTGGTGATTTGATACAGCTGCAGAAACTCATGTGGGAGATTAAATAATGAAGTCTGTGGCCATTAACCTTCTGACCTCCATAGACACTACCTAATGTAAATAAAATCGTCCACTCACACACCAAAACTCAAGGTAAAAATACGTCCCAGTACTGAAGGGATCAAAGGCCACTTATATAATTAGTCGGGTTCTTAAGAGTGTTTGTGTTGTTAATAATGCAGCGATTTTGTTAATATGGCACTAGAATCGTAAAACTTGCCTTACAAACTCGTGTCACTTCAACTAGAGCCTTCTGAGAGTAGTTGATTTGGCGGCGGAGAAGTGTTGGATTATGTGGCTCTAACGTGTTTCACCCCCACTTCACTTGTCTCACTTCAGTCACGGTCGGATATGAAGTTACTGCATGTGTTAGTTTTTCTGCACATCGTTTCCCACCACCACCACCACCACCACCGCCGCCGCCGCCATCTATGACTTCCTCGCGTGTCTAACTTCTTCTAACTTGACCACACTAACTTGACACATTCCCTCACGTAACAACACTAAAAAAAATCACAAAAAAATATAGAAAAATTACCGAAAAAATGTCATTCACGAGACAGACTTTACGTGCTCACTTAAATGTAATAATAAAAGCAACGATGTATAATTTTCAAAACACTACTTCAAAAATATCAATAAGAAAAAATATGTAAAGTAGAGATATTAGTAGCAAACTATGTGCGTGTGTGTGTGTGTGTGTGTGTGTGTGTGTGTGTGTGTGTGTGTGTGTGTTACAAACCTATTACTAACTTTCATAACTTCTTCACTAAACTAACTAAAGGAAAAAAAAAAAAAAAAAGAGGTAGAGAGGGGCGTTAATTCTCTACATTAGCCTTACTTATAGACAAGCTGGATTCTCATATTCCAGTGTGTCTCTCTATTTATTTTTCTTGCAACATTTTCGCGGTATTTTTATTTTTTTTCTATTTTATCATTCATTATAACTAAAAAAAAATTAATTTCACTATATCTGACTTCATATTTCGTTTCGTTCACCAAACATTCATTATAACGTAAAAAGACAATATAAACTCACTATATCTGACTTGACATTTCATTTAATTCACAATATATTCATTATACCTGAAGAAACACTATAATTTCACTATATCTATATTCATTTCATTCACCATACTTTCATTATAACTGTAAAACAAACACTATAACTTCACTATATCCGACTTAACACTGTACTTTGCTGATCACTTTCATTATAGGTGGCTTAAAATTCATAACGTTCACCATACCTCGCCCTTCACTCACTAGACGATTCACTACCACTCACTACACTCGCACATTGTAGCCACTCGCAACTCTTAACTCGTCACATTCATCGTAATAATTATCTAGATTCTTGTTGACGTTCACCATATCTTCACTCAACACTAATGCCTCACCTGAACGAATGAAATAGATAAACCAGGTATGAATGTTACTCTAACCCAACCCAACCTAACCTTACTCAACCCAACCTAACTTAACCTAACCTAACCCAAACCCAACCTAACTTAACTTAACCTAACACAAACCAAACCTAACTTAACCTAACCTAGTGTAACCTAACCCAACCTAACCTAACTTTATTTAACTTAACCTCACGTCTCATTGAACTAATCCAATAACTAAACCACGTATTGTAACTTTTACTTAACCTACCCTAACCTAACTGAACCTAATGCAATAAAACCAAACAATACTTTCTAATTTAAAAAAAGAAGGGTGGCTAATCTCTCTCTCTCTCTCTCTCTCTCTCTCTCTCTCTCTCTCTCTCTCTCTCTCTCTCTCTCTCTCTCTCTCTCTAGATGAAGTGAAAAAAATGCCAAACTAAAACAATAACAAAAAAATAAATAAACAAATGAAATAGGATAAAATAATATAAAATAAAATAAAACCTTCCCAGGGGGACGGGAAGAACGAAACGGGAAGACCAGAGGGACGAGAGGACTTACAGCTGCGGGAAGTGAGCGGACAGGAACGAACGGAAACGGAGCGGACACGAACGGGACAAAGTAACGAACGGGTGAGCGGGAAGAGCAGGAGGAGGAAGGAAAGAAATATTGTCCACTACTCATGTATTCATAACGGGAAGACTACAGAAAAAAGAGAGAGAGAGAGAGAGAGAGAGAGAGAGAGAGAGAGAGAGAGAGAGATAAAGGGCAGGAGGGAGAGTGAGAGCAAGAGAGAGCGAGTTGTCAGTTTCGTAGTAATATGGTCGTGGGAGAGAGAAAGAGAAAGAGAGAGAGAGAGAGAGAGAGAGAGAGAGAGAGAGAGAGAGAGAGAGAGAGAGAGAGAGGCGAAGGGGAGAGAAAGATGAGTAAGGAATTATTTCATCTATTTATCTTCGTTTAATTCGACACGAGAATTTTACAAGAGAATAAGAAACTGTGTTAGTCGTGTGTGTGTCTGTATGTATGCGTGTCTGTGTACGAGTGTATGAGTGTGTGTCCCTCTCTCTCTCTCCCTCGCTAACACAGGCAGTAATAATGAATAAAAAATACCGGAACAAGGTGTATAATGGTCTGAAATCAGGGCTGAGTGAGGCGGCCAGTGAAAAAGCGAGGCGGAGGAAGGAAAGAAGGGAGAGAAGGTAGAGCTTGGTAGGGAGGGAAGTGAGCGTCGCGTGCTGGAACTGTCAACACACACACACACACACACACACACACACACACACACACACACACACACACACACACACACACACACACACACACCACGCAGTAAGTTAGGAAAAAAAAAGTAAAAACATAAGCAGTACCTGTCGCTCCTGCCTTCTTTCGTACTATCACACACTCACACACTCACACAAATATTCTACTCCACGCTCTCTCTAACTCTCCCCTCTCTCTCCCTGTGTCTCTGTGTCTGTGTGTGTCCCTACTCTTGCCTCCCTCTCTCCCTCCCTGCCAGCCCCGCCCCTCAGTGTCCCTCCCTCTAATCACTTAACTCCAGTCTGAGAAGAAAATGCTTCGTTACAAAACTTAGTGGACTGGGGTGAGGAGTCGCGGCACACACACACACACACACACACACACACACACACACACACTCAACATTCGCCTGATCAACGGTAATAAAACAGGACAATATTTTAGGGAAATTTGCTGGCCAATTTTCAGCGTCATTGGAACAGAAGTGTCTTGGTGGCAGCGATGTGTTCCCGCGGTAAATACTCCTCATTGGGCCGCGCTGCCCTGATGCCTGGCGCCGAGCTGGACCCTGCGGCGGGCGTGGGCGAGGGTATGGTGTGTTGGAGGCGATAAGCGTGCGGTGGGCGCGGGCCTTGGAGTGGTGGCTGGGGCAGCGTTGTGGTCCCCGAGCCGCGCCGACCCGCCGCTGTCTAATTCATGAGGCGCCAGCCGTCCCTCGCCCTTCCGCTGTGTTTTAAATGCCAAGGGCTCGTGTTTACTACGAATAGTGTACATTTATATTTCCTCATCGCAACTCCCGGCCGCCTCGCCTGCCTGCCTGCCTGGGTGGCTGGCTGGCTGGCTGGCTGGCTGCTGGTAGGGACGGCGACCAGTGACGCGGGAGTCGGAGTCGCTCGGGCGGAGCGGGCCGCGCGGCACCCCACAATGGGTGTCCTACAAAGGCTTCCTGCAGGGCAGCGCTCCCTCCCAACTCCCTCCCTTCCCAGGCGCGTCCCCGCCGCCGCTGCAATGCATGTTACTTCACAAGTTTCCAGCTGCAGCATTAAATGTGTACTATCATATATGTTACAGTTTGGATCAGTTTTTCCCTTTAATACGAGAAGCACGTGTCAAATTAATGGGATGTGTGTTGTGATATGAAAGGTGAGGAAGGGAGGGAGGGCGGCGCGGCGACAGCTGGCCAGCCAGGACAGCCGCGGTAGCCCGGGACTTACCTGCTAATCTGAGGGCTGACATCCGCTGGAATTCTGGTTCCTGCAGCCACTTCCACATGCGTCTGAAGGTCTCGCGGCCAGATTTGAGCTTGGACCAGGGCTTGGGGTTCCTGAGCAGGTCGGACAGCGTGCCCTGAGACCGACACAGGACACGCTGGGCGAAGATGGCCTGCGGGATCGAGTACCGCTTCAGTTCGGCAGAGATTCGCTGCGCCAGTTCTTTGGTGTTGATTTCTTCCACCTCGCCCGCTCCCGCGCCCACGCTGCCCGCGCTCGTGGTGGCCATTTGTGATGTCTTCATGGGCACTTGGGGGCCGCCCACCGAGGCCGTGGCTACCGACATGGGGGCCGCCGGGACCATGGCCTGCTGGGCCATGGTGACGGCCATGTGGGCGTGTGGTGGACTCTGGGAGATGGTGGTCGGCATGGTCGGCGTCATGTTGGCCAGCTGGCAGCCCAGACTCGCGCTGTGCACGGCGGGCTCCTGCTTGATGGGCGGCGGTGACGGCGGCACTTGCAGCTGATGGTGCGGGCTGTAGTTAGGACTGTGAGGAGACACTGCCTGAGGGGAGAGGGAGCCCAGCCCGCTGCCCCCAGACAGGCCGTTCATGTTGAGGGTGGCTGTGGTGAGGGTCGGCGTGGGCGCCGCGCTGAAGTTAGAAAATGCTTGAGGCGGCGAATGAAGGGACACGGGCGGCGACAGTGTTGGGGACTGTGGCGCCGCCAGCGTGGTGCGGCTCATGTCCTGCCTGGTGTAGGGGGAGTCGTAGCCGTTGGGGCTGAGGGACTTCTGTGGGGACGCCAGGCCATTCTGGTAGGAGTGTGGCGACAGGGGTGAGTGTTGGTGGCCCAGGTTGAGGCCCAGGCTGTTATTGGTGGTGTAGTGCGGCGGGGACATGGACAGCTTGTCATACTGGTAAGGCGAGCCCATGGACAGCATGTTGCCCAGGCCGTTGTTCTGCATCACCGTGAAGCTGCCCGACACATTGCCCGCGTGGCCGTACGCAAACTTGTCCGACACCGTGCTGATGGGCGGCAGCGGCTGCAGCGGCGTCAGCGTGGCGTAGCTGCTGGCCGACGACGGCGAGAACCCCGGCGGCGACATGCGGCCGTTCATCGACGACAGGTTCTGGTAGATGGGCTCCGGCTGGAGGGATCTGAAGTCCGACGCGTCGATCATGCTGGGAACACTAACCTGACCTTCGCGGGGAGAAAGTTCACTGGGACTCAGCAGACCTGAGTCATGGGAGTCCAACTGCGAGTCCTCGTGCACAACACTAACACTGAGCGGCTCGTCCTTGTAGTTCACGTGAGCCGAGGGCGAAAGTTCCGAGTCGTCCTCCGGGTGGTGGAGGGCGACCGTCTGGGTGTGCAGGATGCGCGGCTGCAGGTCGGGGTCGTCGTCGGGATCGTCAGGGTCGGGGCTGTGGTGGTGAGTGGCGAGGGAGAGCGGCGGGTGGTGCGCGGGGGCGAGGTGGTCCGGGCGCGGGGGCACGTGTCGCGCGACTGAGGCGCGCTCGGGGGTCGGCGAGGGGTCGTCGGGCTCTGGGGCTGGGGACGGTGGTGATGAGCAGAGTGGCGAGGCAGCGACAGCCGTGGTGGCGGCGGGCGAGTCAGCAGCTGGAGGACCCGCAGCCCCGCACCCGCCCAGCCCCGGACTCTCGCCGCGCTCCCCCCCGGCCCCGGCCCCCTCGCCTGCCTCGGGCTCGCTCATCTCCTCTCTATAGCGGCGTGGCCACGTCCTCCAGCACCGCGGCGGTTGCACCAGACTAACA
>NC_059288.1:5106816-5124316 GCF_017591435.1 Portunus trituberculatus
AACGCCCCTAAACAAGGATAACATAATAATAATAAGGCCCCTTAAGAAGCATAAGTCAATAATAAGGCCCCGGAACATGGATAATCTAATAAAAATGGCCCTTAAACAAGCATAGTCCTAGTTATAAGGTACCTGCTACATTAAGGCTAAGAGGAGGAGGAGGAGGAGGAGGAGGAGGAGGAGGAGGAGGAGGAGGAGGAGGAAAAGTAAGAAAACAACAGACCTTTTGGCTCTTGTACGGCTGCTTGATAACTACTTCTAACTAGTTACAGGGTAAGAGAGGAGGAGGAGGAGGAGGAGGAGGAGGAGGAGGAGGAGGAGGAGGAGGAGGAGGAGGAAGAAGAGGAGGAGGAGGAGGAGGAGGAACTTTGATTATCGTTCATAGTAAGTCAAGAATCTGGAAAAACACTACTACTACTATTTCTTCTTCTTCTTCTTCTTCTTCTTCTTCTTCTTCTTCTTCTTCTTCTTCTTCTTCTTCTTCTTCTTCTTCTTCTTCTTCTTCCTCCTCCTCCTCCTCCTCCTCCTCCTCCTCCTCCTCCTCTCTCCTCCTCCTCCTCCTCCTCCTCCTCCTCCTCCTCCTCTTTGCTTCTTGTATTGGAAGCGAGTAAAGCGTTTAAATGGAAAATGTAAAATGCATTGCCTCCTGCTGCATGGCGGCTTGGCGCCCACACACACACACACATACTTGAGAATGTACAGAAAACACACACACAATCACACAGGAATGTACAGAAAACACACACACACACACACACACACACACACACACACACACACACGAGACCTGAGCAGCCACGTAAGTTAATTTTTATATAAACTTACGCAAATACTGCACGAGAGAGAGAGAGAGAGAGAGAGAGAGAGAGAGAGAGAGAGAGAGCGCTTTCTACCTTAGTATCTCAAACTGATGAATGAAAATCAGAAGCAATTTAGTGAATACGAAGGTAGTTCACCTCACCTGAGCTTACCTGGCGAAATAGAAAGTGCATTATTGAACTTATTGACACACACACACACACACACACACACACACACACACACACACACACACACACACACACATATAGGATCACCTCTTCTACTGCACCTCCACCTTACCCTCTTCCCTTTCCTCTCCCTCCTCCTCCTCCTCCTCCTCCTCCTCCTCCTCCTCCTCCTCTTCCCTTTCCTCTCCCTCCCTCTATATTCTCTCCCCGAAGCAAGTATCTAAATTACAATCAAGAGTCTCCCTCCTCCTCCTCCTCCTCCTCCTCCTCCTCCTCCTCCTCCTCCTCCTCCTCCTCTTCCTCTACCTGCTTCACCTTCCTTCCCTTCTATGCACGGTATACCAGATATTGTGTTTTTCCTTATATTTTTCTCCTTCTCCTTCTCCCCCTTATCAAAAATATAAAAAAAACAGGAAGGGTAATTTTCTCTCTCTCTCTCTCTCTCTCTCTCTCTCTCTCTCTCTCTCTCTCTCTCTCTCTCTCTCTCTCTCTCTCTCTCTCTCTCTCTGTTTACCTGGTTGTTGTGTATATATTTAGGGTTTATCTACCTGGTCAGAGTTAAAAGGTTAGTCTATTTAACTCAAATTACCTGCATTAATTAAACCAGGTAGGTGGGAGTCTCTGCTTTTGTTATTTGCTCTCTTTATTTATGATTGTTTTTCCTCTTTTTGATATTCGTTTTTCTATTTATCATTTATCTATTTTTTTTTTCTATTTCGTTTGCTATTCTTCTCTCGCTTTTCTTTTTTTTTTTTCTTTATTTTCTTTTTGGTGGGATGCGTGAGTGAAAGTTTCCAATATTTTGTGACCTTTTTTTCTTTTTCTTTCGTGGATGTGTCTCTTCATTATTTCTACTTTTTTTTTCTTCTTCTTTTCTTTTAATCGTATTCATATCCATGCATTTCTTGTAGTTTTATTCTCGTTTTTGTTGCTTTTTTATCCTTTTTTTTTTTACTTCATATTGCGCTCCTGTTTTAATTAAGTTTTTTGTAAGATTTTTCTAATGTTTTCCTTGTTTTATTTACGGGTTTTTATTTTTTTACTGCCTTTGTGTGTATGTATGTTTGTGTTTATACTTTTTTTCTGCTTTTTCTTCAATGTTTTCCCTGGCCTGGCATGTGTGTGTGTGTGTGTGTGTGTGTGTGTGTGTGTGTGTGTGTGTGTGTGTGTGTGTGTGTGTGTGTGTGTCGTCGG
This sequence comes from Portunus trituberculatus, assembly GCF_017591435.1. Classification (NCBI taxonomy): domain Eukaryota; kingdom Metazoa; phylum Arthropoda; class Malacostraca; order Decapoda; family Portunidae; genus Portunus; species Portunus trituberculatus. The sequence continues at coordinate 5,109,000 of NC_059288.1, forward strand.
AACAGAAGCACGTGGAGGGAAGGAAAACATTGACTCCCAGTGATTCATTTACCATTAGCATGAGGTGAAAAAAAAAATATATATAAAACACCATTGTAATTAAGTATAGAAGGAAGACATAAATAGTAGTAGTAGTAGTAGTAGTTCTTAGTAACAGCAAGTACCATCACTACACTTCTACACACACCCCCAGCCACGCACCCCCCACACACACACACACACACACACACACACACACACACACACACACACACACATACACAGGGGTGGGACGCAATGTGGCAAACAAAAAACAATAATAAATAATAATAATAAATAAAAAAATGAATGAAATAAATGTACACACTTCATCAGAGGAGGGAGTGAAAAAGTGAATGAAAAAGTGCATTATTCATTTGCGTTATACATCAAGACGAACATAAAGATACGAGGCGAGACACACACACACACACACACACACACACACACACACACACACACACACACACACACACACACACACACACACACATACATACACACACACACACACTAACTTCCTCACCTCACAATCATATTCTCTGCCTCACTCTGCCTCACCAAGACAAAGATTTGTTCTCATGGCTGTCACATATATTTCCCATGGGCCCCCACTGACTCCCCCCCTCCCCTCTCTCTCTCTCTCTCTCTCTCTCTCTCTCTCTCTCTCTCTCTCTCTCTCTCTCTCTCTCTCTCTCTCTCTCTCTCTCTCTCTCTCTCTCTGTGTGTGTCTCTGTGTGTGTGTGTGTGTGTGTGTGTGTAACCATCTCAAGCATCCATGTATATCTCTCTCTCTCTCTCTCTCTCTCTCTCTCTCTCTCTCTCTCTCTCTCTCTCTCTCTCTCTCTCTCTCTCTCTCTCTCTAACTTTCATTCTTCTTCACGTTATGTATTGTTATTCATCACACACACACACACACACACACACACACACACACACACACACACACACACACACACACACACACACACACACACACACACACACACACACACACACAGAAGGAAGGAAACAAGAGAAGAAGGAATGTTTTGAAGAGAGAGAGAGAGAGAGAGAGAGAGAGAGAGAGAGAGAGAGAGAGAGAGAGAGAGAGAGAGAGAAGGGAGGAAGAGTAAGAGAGAGACATGGAAAGGAGGGAGGGAGGAAGGGAGGGAGGTAAGGAGGAGAAAGATATGAAGATGTGGAGCAGAGAGAGAGAGAGAGAGAGAGAGAGAGAGAGAGAGAGAGAGAGAGAGAGAGAGAGAGAGAGAGAGAGAGAGAGAGAGAGAGAGAGAAGGATGCTACGTCACCAGAATTGACTAAAAAAAAAAAACCCTTAGCTCAGGAGTTGGAGGATGAGGGGAGAGGGAGAGGGAAGAGAGGGGAGAGAGAGGAGAGAGTGAGGGGAGAGCAGGTGAGAGGACGTGAGGGGAGGAGAACGCCAGACATGAACGCCGACATAATAAGTTTTGTTTTCCGTAAGAGAGAGAGAGAGAGAGAGAGAGAGAGAGAGAGAGAGAGAGAGAGAGAGAGAGAGAGAGAGAGAGAAAACAGTAGAAGAACCAGGTACCTAAATCCACCCACAACACCTGAACCTTGCAACACCCATACTTACACACCTACACACACCTACACACACACACACACACACACACACACACACACACACACACACACACACACACACACACCTGCCCTGAATAATGAGTAAGACACCTTTGAGGAATGAGTAAGTGTGAGTAAGGATGAGTCAGAATGAGTTAAAATGGTACTCAGAATTTAATAATAATTGAGAGAAAGAGAATAAAGGAAATGAAAGAGAGTGGGTGAGTGAGTGAGTGAGTGAGTGAGTGTCCGGTGTCCCATGGCGGTGAGTGGCTCGCTGTGGCTCGCTGTGGCTCGCCGGACGCCGTAACTTCCCTTGGTTTACAATGTTTAATGTTCCAAACACAAGGTGGTAACCATGGCGACCAGATCCAAACTAAACTTGTGCTGCGAGGTTGAGTCGCGGTGTGCTGGCTGCCTGCCGCTCTCCCTTCCCTTCTCTCTGGCCCCTCTCTCTCTCCCTCTCCCTCTACTCTACCTCCTGCACCTCCTCCTCCTCCTCCTTCTACCCCTCCTCCACCTCCTCCTCCTCCTCCTCCTCGCATGCACAAGTTCGCAGCGTTGGTTTGGTTCCTTTTCTCGTTTTCATTGTGGGTTCTCGTGAGGCAAAGTTGCGTCGTGGTCTGAAGTGTGTCAGGTTTACTTATTCATGTGTGTGTGTGTGTGTGTGTGTGTGTGTGTGTGTGTGTGTGTGTGTGATGCAAGGGTTCGCTTCCCAGGGCTTTGTTGACGGTGGTGGGTGTTGCGATGATGGTGATGGTGGTGGTGGTGGTGGTGATTGGTGCTGCTTGACGTGTGTGTGTGTGTGTGTGTGTGTGTGTGTGTGTGTGTGTGTGTGTATGTGTGTGTGTGTGTGTGTGAGTGAGTGGCCCCGGTAAGCAGGTCCGCGCGAGGGTCTCCTCGCCTCCTCCTGGCGGTACTCAACTCAAGTCGCACAAGAAGTCCTGTTGTTGGTCCGAGTCCGCTTATTAATGAGATGCCCCGGCTCAGTGCCCCGACTAGCTTCGCCCCGCCCCGCCGTGCCGGCCGAGCTTCGGGGTCCTCCCCGTGCCGTACATGTGCCCATGGCGAGGAAAGCACGTAATTAACGGCAAACGAAAGGCATTTGTAACAAAGCGGCGCGCGTTGTATTGATTTTATGTGACGTCAGGAGGGAGGGAGAAGCACGTGCTCCCGAGCCCCCCACGCCCCCCGCCCCGCCCCCGCCCCCGCCCCCGCTCGCCTGGAACTTTGGGAACTTTTCAGCCCAACACTAACTAGGCCAAGCGCGGCCCACGGCCCGGGCCAGGCAGCGGACGCTAGTGTGTGTGGGTGCGGGCGTGCCAGTGTGCGGGGCGGCGCGGGGCGGCGCGGGGTAGCGCGGGGCGACAGCGGGGCGGCGAGGGGAGTGTTGTGATTCATGCTTTCCAGCGTCATCCCTCCCTTTCTCCCTGCCTCCCCGTCCTCTGCCTCCCTGCCCCTCACTCTCCCTCACACGCGCACCCAGCCCTCGCCGCCCCTTCCCAGCTGACCAACGCCGCGTCCTAATTTGTTTCGTTTGTCACGGCAAGAATTTGTTAGCTGGAAGGTGGGGCCGTCCTGGCTAGGACGCCCCAGCAGCGGCCAGCAGCCCCGTACGCCGCCGTGCACCTGGAGCACGTGACGTCAGCTGTCAGCACAAAGCCGTGCCGCGGGAGGCTGACGAGGAACAATGAGGAAAGTTCCCGAGAGGCGGCACCGGCTGCCTCAGTTCGCCTGACGTCACCGCGCCACCTACCGCCACTGCTGCCGCCGCCACCGCCACCGCCAACATTAACCCGCCGCCAAAACCCGCCGCGCTGGACCGGAAGTGGAGCATTAGCCTCTATGGACAAGTTGGGCAGCGCTCAATTCGCCGAGATGGGATATTGTGATAACTCAACCTCAAGTTTTTAACGCGCGGCCACGCGCCCCGCTACCTGCAGGCCGAGGAAGTGCATTAAAACTCCGGCCATTATGACAGGTGAGCCCAAGACCCCGCGCCGCCCACACTCCGCCCGGCCCCCGCAGCCCACGCCAGCCTGAGTCCCGCACACGCCCCCACCGCTTCCCGCCCCATGGCAGCACGGTGGCGGCGACCCCGCACCACCGCCACCAGCGTGATAATGTTCCGCCACCCGCACCTACGGCAGCGCCTAGTGCAGGAGGCGCAGGTAGTGGCGCGGCGACAACGTCGGCAAGAGAGAGAGCTGGCCCATGCCACAGTGGTGCTGCTGGCCCGCGCCGCACGCCGCAGGGAGGCCCGCACCCGCCGCCTGACCATGCTGTTCGGCATGTTCAAGGTGCGTGCCACAGAGAGTGAGGCCGCAGCGGACGCTGTGCACGCCCCTGCCCAGCAGCAGCAGCAACAACAACAACAGGCGCAGCAGGCGCAGCAGCAGCAAGACAAGCAGGAGTCCTCACTGCAGGCCAACAGCAGCACCGAGTCTGAACACTCCATGGTGTCCGGCGAGAGTGGCGAGGCGTCCCCTGGGATAGGAGCTCCGGCCACGTTGTGGGGCGCGGACACACCCCGGAGGCAGCGAGCCCTGTCCGTGGACGTGCCCACAGAGGCGCCCTTCGACACCCCGCGACGACGGTCGGCACCCGAGGTGGTAGTGACCCACGTCGCGCCACAGGAGGACGACGCCCACACGCAGGCCAGCCAGGGGGTGGAGTCCCGCGAGGGCTCCCCAACTCAGGCTTACCCCCACACGCCCTCACCGTCCTCCCCGGGCCGCCTCAGCCCCACCACCACGTTGGTGCCCACCTCGCCACCCAGGTCGCCGCGACGCCTGTCCCGCCCCCTGTCCCGCATCGCCCACGGCTCCCTCGCTTTCCGCAAGGGCTCCACGAGCGGCGCCGCCCAACAACAGGACAGCGTCACCCTCACGGAAATCACCGCGCCCCTCGAGGACTCCAGGTCAGTACTGGACTGCGGCTTGCCCTCGCCCACACCTGCTGCCCTTCATCCCCTCACCCCCTCACCCCTCACCGCACGGCACACGCCTCCACACGCCGCTCTCTTTACTGTCCAATGAAGACGCCGTGCAAACTTTCCTCGCACTCTCGATCTCAACTTGCACCTATTTTGTTTCCACCACACACACACACACACACACACACACACACACACACACACACACACACACACACACACACTCCCTAACCAAATGGAGACATGAACAGGTGAGGAAACGCCGCGACCTGTCCACTAAGACGCTGACCTGTCTACCTGAACGCACCTATGGATCATTAGCTCACACCTGCCATCGTCACCTGTACTCTCTCATCACCTCACCTGTATTCATCGTAATTAAGCCGACGCACCTTCACCGCTCAGTCATTAGCACTCTACTTACCTGACCATGGATCCTTCCTTCATTAAATCGCGTCTTCACTGAATGTATCTTTTCATGTTAAGTAATTCATATTCTAATCTCATTACCCTCAATCACTCACTCACTCACTCACTCACTCACTCACTCATTTACTCACTCATTTACTCACTCACTCATTCACTCACTCCCTCCCTCCCTCCCTCCCTCCCTCACTCACTCACTCACTCACTCACTCACTCACTCATTTACTCACTCACTCATTCACTCACTCCCTCACTCACTCACTCACTCACTCACTCACTCACTCACTCACTCACTCACTCAGAATCACGCTCTCTCACCTAGGAAAAGAGAAAAAGGAGAAAACACATACTAGAGAGAGAGAGAGAGAGAGAGAGAGAGAGAGAGAGAGAGAGAGAGAGAGAGAGAGAGAGAGAGAGAGAGAGAGAGAGACACTTCCACATCTCATCTACCTCCATAGCATCTTTCCCCTTCCCTCCTTTCCCTTCTACAAGTCAAATCTATCCCAAAATCTATTTCCCCTCAGAAAGAAAAATCAAACTTCCTCTCCTTTTAAAAATATTCACATTCACCGCTACTCCCCTTCTCTCCCCTCACTTCCCCTTCTCTACCCTTAAAAGGACAAGGTGGAGGTGAAGGGAGGGGGGGTGAGGAGGTGATGGGGTCCCTTAAACACTTTTAATAGTGACTTAAAAGAGGATTGAAGTCTATATAGTTAATGATTTGGGTTGAAAGAGATTTAAAGGGAAGTGTGTGTGTGTGTGTGTGTGTGTGTGTGTGTGTGTGTGTGTGTGTGTGTGTGTGTGTGTGTGTGTGTGTGTGTAAATCAAGTAGAGAAAATAGCAAAATACAATAAAAAATAAAGGAGGAAAGTAAAGGAAAAAAAAAGAGAGAGAAAAAAAAGAGAAAACATGAAAGAAACTAAAAAAGAGCGAGCAAAAAAAAAAAAGTAAAGAAACTAACAAAAAAAACAATAAAAAGAAGAATAAACAAAAAAAATAAGGAGAGGTAAGAGAAAAACGAAGAAACACGAAAGACACGAAAGAAAAAAAGAGAAGAAAAAAAATAAAGACAAACTAGAGACAAGTAACAAAAAAAAAGACAAACAAACAAACAAACCAAGGAAGAAGAAGAAGAAGAAAGAAAACTAAAAGACACGGAAGAGATGGAAGACAAAGAAAGAAAAGAAGAAAGAAAGTAAAGAAAAATACTAAAAAAACACATAAATTAAGAAATCAAGAGAAAAACAGAAGAAAATTAGGAAACACACAAGAAATTAGAGAGAGAGAGAGAGAGAGAGAGAGAGAGAGAGAGAGAGAGAGAGAGAGAGAGAGAGGCACACTTCATCACAGTCTCCCAGCTAACCTACACCAGCCACTAGTCGTAAACATCATCTGTAATTACTTCCTTAGACAACAACACGTGATAATAGGAAAAGTCAAGTTTGTCGCCCGTGATGAAGATGGAAGTGAGCACCCGCAGCGCCCCGCCCCTCCTGCGCAGGCGCCGACGGAGGGGAGGAACAAGGAGGAGGAAGGGAGGAAGGGAGGGGCAGAAGGAGGATGAGGGAGGGAAATATAAAAGCCAGGAGATGAATCATGATGTATAAAGAAAAGAGGGGAGGAGGAGGAGGAGGAAGAGGAGGAGGAGGAGGAAGGGAGGAGGAGGAGGAGGAGGAGGATTGAAATAATGGACGGTTGGGTTGTATGCGCAAAGGGAGGTAAAGAGAGAGAGGGAAAAAAGAGAAGAGAGAGAAAAGAGGGAGGGAGGGTTCTGACAGAGAGAGAGAGAGAGAGAGAGAGAGAGAGAGAGAGAGAGAGAGAGAGAGAGAGAGAGAGAGAGAGAGGCATTACTTAGTGTGACTGGAAGAGAGAGAGTCGAGTAGGAGAGTGGGGGAGGACAAGAGGGGAGGATAACAAACAGGTAGTGGGGAATGAGGCACCATTATTTAGAAAAATTTATAAGCCTCTTTTAAGTACAAGTGCCACGGTGACTTGGTGGCACCGCCCGGGAGTAGGAAGTGCCTGTCAGTGCCATGTCTAAGCTTGGGATGGTCAGGGGGGGGGGAGACTGGGAGAGAGAGAGAGAGAGAGAGAGAGAGAGAGAGAGAGAGAGAAAGAAAGGAGGCCACCGAAGGAAAAAAAAAAGGAGGAAAGGAGATATTGTTAAAGGAGAATAAAGAAATGCACTGAAATATTAAAAAGAATGAAAAGTAAGAAGGAAATTTTAAGAAGAAAGGTGTAGTGAAGTCATTAAAAAGGAAATAAAGTAAGAAAGTAAAGAGAAAAGTAAACAGAGTGGAAAGAAAACATTAAAAGAAAAGAAAAAAAATAGAAAAACTTGATGTGAATTAAAAAAAAATCTGATAAAAAATAAAACCAAAAAAAATTCTCTCTCTCTCTCTCTCTCTCTCTCTCTCTCTCTCTCTCTCTCTCTCTCTCTCTTATCAGGGGACAACATTAATTAAAAATGTCTGGGTGGCGGAGTCTTTATTCAAGGGAAGGAGTTACGGAGATTCGGCGCCTAATTCTTGTTATCTGCGGCGACACTAACACCCACAGGAGGAGGAGGAGGAGGAGGAAGAGGAGGTGGAGGAGGAGGAGGAGGAGGAGGAGGAGGAGGAGGAAGGGAAAAAAGGGGAGATGTGTATGAGTTTATAACCTTGAAAGTGTACGAGTATAGTTCTGTGGTGTGTGTGTGTGTGTGTGTGTTTAACCTACATATGTGCACGTATCTTTGTGTTTATCTATGCAATGTTGATCTATCACGTATATGTTTATCTACATGTGCGTGTATGTATGTATGTAAGTAAGCCACACACACACACACACACACACACACACACACACACACACACACACACACACACACACAGTATCAAGTTTCCCCCTCACTTGAAAGACAAAATTTTCCCTCATACGTCGTGGTTTCCATCAGTTACCCTTATGTGGTGGGGGAGAGAGGGAGAGGGAGGGGGAGAGGAGAGAGAGAGGGGAGAGGTAGTGGTGGTTGGGGATACTTAAAGGAAAAGTGTAAAATCTTATCTTTCTTTTTTTTTTCAGGAAATTTAAAGGGACAACTTATCTCTTGTTTACACCTTGTCTATCTAATCATCTGTTTATCTGTCTATCTATCTATCTATCTATTCACTTATCTATCAGTCAATCATTTAGTTAACACAGAACACAATCTTTCCGTGTTTTCGCCTTAATATCAGTTTCCACATGTTAATATTATGGCAGAGAATTCTACACACTCGATCATTCTTTCTATATATTCATCCACTAACTTTTCCATTTTCACTCTCTTTTACTCTACACCAATTTCCAAACACTGCCTTGAAACACGAGAAAATTTGGCATTCACTACTCGACCTCTTAGTCAATCCATCTATCTTCAGCCAGCCACACTATCTATCCCATCTCTCCTCTGCAGGTTCCTGGAGCTTCTGTCCAACCTGACGCTGGTGAAGGCCAAAGAACCAACTGCCACTCAGCGTACCACGAAGGGGCCGGAGCTGAAACAAGACGCCCCTGTGCTCCTCAGATTCTAACTACGGTGCCTTCCTTCTCTCTCTCTCTCTCTCTCTCTCTCTCTCTCTCTCTCTCTCTCTCTCTCTCTCTCATTGATGTTTCTTTCCTGGTCTATTTATTTTTTGTCTATCTATCAATTTTTTCGTGTTGGTTTTATTCATTTATTTGTAAAGTGGAATGTATCTCTCTCTCTCTCTCTCTCTCTCTCTCTCTCTCTCTCTCTCTCTCTCTCTCTCTCTCTCTCTCTCTCTCTCTCTCTCTCTCTCTCTCTCTCTCTCTCTCTCTCTCTCTCTCTCTCTCTCTCTCTCTCTCTCTCTCTCTCTCTCTCTCTCTCTCTCTCTCTCTCTCTCTCTCTCTCTCTCTCTCTCTCTCTCTCTCTCTCTCTCTCTCTCTGTATCATAAATTTCGCCCCGCCTTGTAATCGGATAGCCATTGGAGAGGTTAGATTTTTCCTCTAAACACAACCCGAAGCCTGCAATCAGATGCCCAGTAATGAAGGGGGCCAACACAGCGAGCCATACACTGCCTGCATATTTACTGATGCTTCCCACGTGCTCCTGCCTCCCTCCCTGACTCCTTGCTTCTCTCACTCCCTCCCTTCTTGTCCCTCTGTGTCCTGTGTCCTCAAACGCTGTCTTCTCCCATCATGACTGTGTTTGAATGGTTAAGATGATGTGTTCGGGTTTATTCAAGAGTGTTTTCTCGTTTTTGTTTCGCATAGTGTTTTTTTTTAAGGGTTTATTACGGTATGTTTGGTTTTCAAGAGTGTTTTTAATTTTCTTTTAACATAAGGAGTGTTTTTTTCAAGTGTTTATGATGGTATGTTGGGTTTTCAAGGGTGTTTTATAGCTTTTATTTTGCATAAGGGTTGTTTTCAAAGGCTAACGTGATATTCTGCGGTTTTCAAAGGTGTTTTATCGCTTTATTATCGTACTGAAGAGATGTTTTCAAAGGGTAAAGTGATATTCAAGGTGTTCATTGGTGTTTTATAGTTTTGTTTTCTCTCATCACGACTGTTTTTCTAAGGCCAATTCTTTAACATAATTTCTCCAAAGGCCAATTCTTAAACATAATTTCTCTACATCCCACCGCTGACACCAAATTAAGACCACACTAATCTCAAAACAAAGAGACTAAAGAGTACTAAAACTGACTAAATCTCTTAACACAGTCTCTCCAGAAGTGCGTGGCTGCGTATTCCACCGCTGCCACCAACATAACACCCCAGTTCTCCTCACCACACCAGAACTACTCGCAGAAAACGGAGAAAAAAGGGATTAAAACGCCTAGCCAGACGCCCCCGAGGCTGTAAATTTCCAGGTGAACAATAGAGTCGCAGTGTCTACCTGAGTACACCTGATCCTTCTTCAAGCACAGGGCAAAAGGGCACCAGGACCCTCACCTGCCGAGACAAAAACACCAAAGTTCACCAGTAGCTTTCATAAGTCTGGCTCCCGGGATTACAGAGACCAGGCCAGGAAGGATAACAAGAGAAGGAAAAGAGGAAAAGGAGGAGGAGGAGGAGGAGGAGGAGGAGGAAGGACAAAAAGGATACAGGATAGGGATAAGAAAAGGAAGGAAGAGAAAGCGAAAGGACAAGAATGGAGAGAAAATGAGTAAGAATAGAAAAAAGGAGGAAAAGAAAGGACAAGAATGGAAAGGAGTAAGAAGAGGAAGGATGAGGAAGAGAGAAAGGAAAAGCATGGAGAGGATAGGAGTAAGAAGAGGAAGGAAGAGGAGGAGGAAGGAAATGAGAAAAGAAAAGAAAGGAGTAAGAGGAAAGGAGGAGGAAGAATGAGAATGGAAATAAAAGAGGCAAGAAGAAGAAGATGAAGAAGCAGGAGTGTCTGTGTGTCTGTCAATCTCATGCTCTCATAAATGGTAGAGAGATGAGATGTTTCGAAGAGTTTAGCATGTTTTTATCTCGTCTCTGTTTGTCTAAGTGGTTGCTTGATACAGCCTGTGCGCACGTGTGTCTGTGTGTCTGTTAATCTCTTTCTCTTCACCCCTTCAGTACTGGGACGCATTTTTACCCTGAGTTTTGTGTACGATTAGACCATTTTGACATTAGGAAGGGTATATCGAGGTCAGAAGATTAATGGCCACAGTCTTCACTATCTTAAACCCCCACATAAGTTTCTGAAGCGGTATAAAATCACTAAATAGTAAGAATAGTAAGTAGAATGAATATGAAAACGCGTCATGGTACTGAAGAGATTAAAATAGAGATTAAAACGAGAATCAAGCATGTTTTATCGTGTTTCTTGTTTGTCCAAGTCGATGTTTAAGTTTGTTCTTGTTGTTTATCGTCTGTGTGTTTGTCTGTAAGTGTCCTTCGCCTACCAAAAAAAAAAGTAAAAGAAACTAATGAATAAAGTTTAGAAGTTTATAACGAACTATTTGTATGTCTGAGTGTCTTTCTCTCAACAAATACGTGAATAAATCCATGAACAATAATATAAAAAACTTTCAGAAATTCATGACAAAATAAGTAAGTTTTATCTATTCATTTTTTGGTCCTTGGTCAGTCTTCTCTATAAAAAAAATATAAAACGAATGAATTAACAAGCAGTACAAGTTTAAGTTCTGATATATGACTGTTTGAGCTTGTAATCTAAGTGTCTGTATGTTTGCATGTCTATACGTCTCTCTCTCTCTCTCTCTCTCTCTCTCTCTCTCTCTCTCTCTCTCTCTCTCTCTCTGCTTTCCATCTCGGCCAGGCTACGGTTTGGGATATCGTGGAGTTTTGCAGGTGATTGACAGATGTTTTTCAGGTGTGTGTCGGCGCAGCAACATCAAACAAATATCTGAGTCAGCCAGCATCACACGAGGGCCCAGCGACGCCCGCCCGGCTGTCAGTTGTGAGTTGACGCAGTTTTTAAGGTTTACGGTGAAAAAGAGAGAGAGAGAGAGAGAGAGAGAGAGAGAGAGAGAGAGAGAGAGAGAGAGAGAGAGAGAGAGAGAGTATAGACATGTAACCGTATAAAAGATAGAGACAAGTGAAAAAGTTGTATTACCAGTGAGAGAGAGAGAGAGAGAGAGAGAGAGAGAGAGAGAGAGAGAGAGAGAGGAAATGATACGAGCAGATAGGTATGTACACGAAATCTCTCTCTCTCTCTCTCTCTCTCTCTCTCTCTCAGTGGTGTCGATTCATGTAAAACTGTTACTTCATGCGCATGACAAGTTTTTGCTTTATTTTTTCTCTCTCTCTTTCACTCTCTCACTATCTCTTTCTCTTTTTTTATTTTTTTTTTGAGTGAATCAGAGAGTGAGTGAGAAAGAGAGAAAGGAAGGGAGAGAGAAATGAGAGGGAGGAAGGTTGCTCTCTCTCTCTCTCTCTCTCTCTCTCTCTCTCTCTGGTATTATAATTGAGCCAAATGATAAAAGTCTCGGGTGATTGTTGGCAAATGTCATGATAGATTAATTTCCAACCTGTGAAAAGGCGTGTGTGTGTGTGTGTGTGTGTGTGTGTGTGTGTGTGTGTGTGTGTGTGTGTGTGTGTGTGTGTGTGTGTGTGTGTGTGTGTGTGTGTGTGTGTGTGTGTGTGTGTGTGTGTGTGTGTGTGTGTGTGTGTGTGTGTGTGTGTTTGCAAAAGAGGTGGCGTAACATATACATACTCCTCTCTCTCTCTCTCTCTCTCTCTCTCTCTCTCTCTCTGTGTGTGTGTGTGTGTGAACGCGCTAATGTGAATGAGAAATGGAATCAGAAGAACCAGAGAGAGAGAGAGAGAGAGAGAGAGAGAGAGAGAGAGAGAGAGAGAGAGAGAGAGAGAGAGAGAGAGAGAGAGAGAGAGAGAGAGACAAATGACAATGGCCTGAGGAGTAGGAGGAGGAGGAGGAGGAGGAGGAGGAGGAGGAGGAGGAGGAGGAGGAGGAGGAGGAGGAGGAGGCGGGGGTGAGAGGAGAGGGAGTGAGAACAATAATTCTCATCAGTATTAATATTAGTATCGACCCTGGGCGACGCAAAATAAACAAATGAAGGGCGCTGGTAAGAGTCAAGGTACTGCCAACACTGCTCAGGAGGAAGAGGAGGAGGAGGAGGAGGAGGAGGAGGAGGAGGAGGAGGAGGAGGAGGAGGAGAGACAGGATAAAAAGGATAAAGGATAATATTAGTTAATGGATACAGAATCTTAGTGGAGAGATATGACGAAAAGAGACGAACGAAGAAGAGGTGGAGGAGGAGGAAGAGGAGGAGGAGGAGGAGGAGGAGGAGGAGGAGGAGGAGGAGGAGGAGGAGGAGGAGGAGGAGGAGGAGGAAAAGAAGAGATAGAAAGAAAACAATAAAGAAAAGTGATCAGATTATTAACTGTAAATGGAAGCTGTTTGAGAGAGGAGGAGAGAGGAGGAGGAGGAGGAGGAGGAGGAGGAGGAGGAGGAGGAGGAGGAGGAGGAGGAGGAAAGATAGACAGGTAGATGGATGAATGAGGAAAAATGATGGTAAGGAAAGAAGGAATAAGAGAAGGAACACTGTTTGAGAGAGAGAGAGAGAGAGAGAGAGAGAGAGAGAGAGAGAGAGAGAGAGAGAGAGAGAGAGAGAAAGGATGAGGTATGGATGGGTGGAGGGAATAAAGGGAGGGAATGGAGGCAAGGAGAGACTAGTGGTGCTGCTGCCACAAAAAGGCCTCAGGTGGCGCTGCCCGAAACGAGACTCTCACAATACCAAACTAATTTTACCTTCAGCTCATAATTCTTTCAGGTGTCTAAAGGTAGGCCGGCTAGGTACACACACACACACACACACACACACACACACACACACACACACACACACACACACACATACGATGACTCATAACACACATAAACAGAGGCACCATGAAAATAATGTGTAAAAAAAACGTAAAGTAAAAGATAATGAGAAGAAAAGGATAAGGAAGAAGGAGAAGGAGGAGGAGGAGGAGGAAGAGGAGGAGGAGGAGGAGGATAAGAAGAAGGAGATAAGGAGGAGAGACACAGAGAGACACATGTATAAGGAGAAGGAGGAGAGGTAGAGGAAGGCGGAGGTTGGCAGGCAGAGAGAAAGAGAAAGAGAGAGAGAGAGAGAGAGAGAGGTAGGAAGGGAGGGAGAGGAGGAAGGAAGGAGGGAGAGGGAGGAAGGGAGAGTGAGGGAGGGCCTTAACTTACGATCGATAATGTGAGTTTCGCCATGGAAGCTCCTGGCACACACACACACACACACACACACACACACACACACACACACACACACACACACACACACACACACACACACACACACACACACACACACACACACACACACACACACACAGGAAGACAACAACTAGAAGAGAAAGAAATAATAGAGTGAATGATGGAGAGAGAAATAATGAAGAGAGAGAGAGAGAGAGAGAGAGAGAGAGAGAGAGAGAGAGAGAGAGAGAGAGAGAGAGAGAGAGAGAGAGAGAGAGAGAATAAACGTATACATAACCTTCGTATGAGAAATAAAAAAGAAAAAAGAAACTGAAATAAGAATAGAAAAAAAAAAAAAAATATGCAAGACAAAAAAAAAACTGACGAAAACAAGAAAACTTAGGAAAAAATATCAAAGAAATATAAAAACAAAACAAAAAACATCGCTCCATAACACACACACACACACACACACACACACACACACACACACACACAAACACCACCTAGAAGAGATAGAAATAGAAAATAAATAGATAAATTATCAACCCAAAAATAACTGGAGCAAGGAAGGTCACACACACACACACACACACACACACACACACACACACACACACACACACACACACACACACACACACACGTTTAAGAAGCCATTACAATATTTTCTACTTGTTTTTCTTTTGGGGTTTACGAGAAAGAGATTAAAAAGGAATAATTAACAGATTTCCTCTTAAAGTTACGGAGAGAAAGGGTTGCAAGAAGAGTTAACAGTCTCAAATATTGTCAAGACTCCACAGATACAATAAGCAAATAGATAAATAAATAAGATAAATAGATAAATCAATAAAATAAATAAATACGAAATACAAGAAACCACGAAAGTCACAATAGAAGGAAAAAGAATTATGAAGAACATGAAACAACAGCAACAGAACACCAAGAACAAATAGAAATAGATAAATAAATAAATAAATAAATAAATATAACGAAACACGATTAAAAAAACTTATGATGAAACGTACTGAAGTATAAAGGACAGCAAATGACAGCAGGAACAGATCAAGAACAGAGAATACTGCAGCCACACAAGCAGCATAAGAACCACAGCAGCTTAACAGCGTAACAGCAGCATAAGTTGATAACCAAAAACAGCACAGCATGAAGGAAAAACAAAACACAGCATGACAAGACAGTACTGGGAGGAGGAGAAGCAGCATAGCAGAGACTAAACACCATAAAAAACAGCATAACAGCATAACAGCAGCATAAGTAGATAACAAAACAACAAAGCATGAAGGAAACAGAACACAGCATAACACGACAGCATTGGAAGGAGGACAAGCAGAATAACAGAGACAGAATATCATAACAACACAGTATAACAGCATAAAAAGACAGCATTGAGAGGAGGACAAGCAGCATAACAGACAGAATATCATATCAACACAGCATAACAGCATGAAAAGACAGCACTGAGAACAAGTAGCATAACAAAAACAGATCAGCATAGCAGCATCACAGCATAACAGCATAACAAGGCAGCACTGAACAAAAAGCATAACAAAAATCAAGAGCATAACAGCATAACAAAACAGCACTGAGAGGAGGATAAACAGCATAACAGACAGAACAGCTTTACAACATAGCATAATAGCATAACAGCATAATAAAACAGCAATGGGAAG
>NC_059288.1:5129316-5209316 GCF_017591435.1 Portunus trituberculatus
TCAGGAACTTAAACAGCATCGATTTGCCATGATATCACAGCAATGTTTTGGAATATTGCGTGAGAGTGTGCAGTGTGTCTGTGGTACAAGTAACTGTGACACCACCACCACCACCACCACTACTACTACTACTACTACCGTTACTACCAATACTCCGTCACTGTAACACCACTACACACACCTTCACCACCACTTTGTCACCACCATCACTACATCACCAAGCTCCTTCCTTCCTCCATCACCACCATTACCATAACCATCAGACACCATTCACGTTAACTTGGCGAGTATGCCCCGCCCTACGCCCCGCCCCCTGGTTCTTAAACGACCAATCACGTGCCTTCTTTCTCCACCTGTTAGCCAATGAGAAGGATTTTTGAAAGGAAGAGAGTAGAAGGAAGAAAGAGAGGATAAAAACGTGTAATGTTAGTGATTTAGATAGACAGACAGATAGATAAACAAACATAGCTATCCATCCATCCATCCATTTATCCACTTGGCCACTCACACAACCTTCCAAGAGATAACCAATAACCCATGCAGCCAACCATCCACTCGTCCATTTCATCAACTATCCACTAAACCATCAAGCCATACATACATCCATTCAAAAACTATCATAGACATCCACTCACCTATTCACCCACTCATCCATTCACTCAATTAACCATCCAGACCATCCACAGAACCATCCATCCATTTAGTCAACCATCCAACCATCCAACCAACACCACCTGCACGCAACCATCTAGAAAACCACCCACTCACTTCTCCACAGAACTATCCATCCACTCGTTCAGTCTATCCAACCATCCAAACATCCTAGAGAACACCAAGTCCTGTACACGTTCATCCATCCAGAAAGACACCCACTCACTCATCCACCCACCTATCCATCCATCCACTCATTCACACAAGCTAAATAAATAAATTGATAAAAAAAAAAAAAGCGGATTTCACCTCTTACACACAAAAAAAATCCCAGAAAACACCAAATCCACATACTAAACCATCCAGAAAGACACCAAGTCATCCACACACCCACTTAGACACCCACCCAAGTATCCACCTACGAGAGCGAGTGTGAAGGCTGGCAGTGGTGGTGGTGGTGGTAGTGGTGGAGGTGTGCGGGGATGGCGGGAATCAAAGGAGTATCATTGCTTAGCGTCTTTGAAATTACGGAGTGTGTGGACAATAGAGGAGAGGCTCTTTAATATGTTGTGGCGCAGCGAGGAAACAGCTTTGTGGTGCTGCCGCGGCCCTCGAGTGCGCCAAAACATCAAAGTTGACTGTTACAATGCAAGTGAAAGGTACAGGAGACACAAAAGGGGCGGGGAAAATAAGAAGAGATAGAAAATAGAGAGAGAGAGAGA
Organism: Portunus trituberculatus; assembly: GCF_017591435.1. Lineage (NCBI taxonomy): Eukaryota > Metazoa > Arthropoda > Malacostraca > Decapoda > Portunidae > Portunus > Portunus trituberculatus. Next base: position 5,130,690 of record NC_059288.1, read on the forward strand.
GGGGGAAAAATAGTCACTTTTCCTCTCCTCTACACATTAGTTTCTTTTGAGCCTCGCCTTCAGCCGTGTAAGTTAAGCCACTAAGCTATGGATAAGCCACAGGTTAGACAAGAGAGTGACAGGAAAAAAGAGAACGAAAAAAAAGAAAGGAAAAATAGTGACTTCTCTCCTCTTCACTTCAGTTTCTTGTGGTTTTCGAGATAAGCCGGGCACGTTAAGCCACTATAAGCCATGGACAAGCCAAGCCACGTCACCTGAGCCATTTAAGTCAAACAAGACAAGCTAGTTAACATTCCTCGTGAGTGGAGCTAAATATAGAGTGAATAAACAAATAAATAAATGATAACAATGATAATGATAACGATAATAATGGCTGATATGATATTCCCTTTACAAACATTCTTTTCTTCTTTTCTCTTTCTCATTTCTCTTTCTTTTCTTCCGTTTTCTTTCTCCTTTCCATCCCTCTCCTACTTTACTCCTTTTATCATCTCTTCTCTCCCTTCCTTTTCTCCTTTTCGCATTCCTTCAGTATTTCTCCCTTCTCTCTTCCTTTCCTCTTTCTTTTTTGTCTTTCTCCCTCCTCTCTCCCTTTTCTTCCTTTTATTTTTCTCCCCCTCCTTACACATTCATCCCTTCCTCCTTTCCTTTCTCGTGATAATAAAGACATTTTTACATCCGGACTATTGCAATGTGTGTGTGTGTGTGTGTGTGTGTGTGTTTTAATAAGACAAGATGCTCGGCCGTTCATGCCAAGACAAAAGAACAGAGGAAATATTGCCAACAAGAACGTGATGAAGCGGCAGATAAGAAATGACTGAACACACACACACACACACACACACACACCATAATGCCACTAATAACTAACTCTCTTTAATCACGAACCAATAGATACTTTTCCAGCCCCCAACGAGAGCATTCCTGAAACACACACACACACACACACACACACACACACGAGCTTGACACAGTCCTTTAAGAATGCAGATTAACACACACACACACACACACACACCCACACACAGGGATATAAACGAAATCCCGAGGGCCAATAATCAAAATACAAGAAATATGGCTTGAGGTTCAACCGTTCAATGCAGTTCGATCTATGAAGGAGACGGGAAGAAACCTGTTGTCTAATGCAGTGAATGGAACAGACTCAGTGACCAGGCCGTTAGTGCTGCCTCCAGTGTCAATTTACTTGTGATTCACCTCCACTTAAGAGAAACAGAGGCATAAGAAACTGCTACTTTTCTTGAGAACGTGGCAAATTTACTTCACTTGATCGAATAGAAAGAGGAGAATAATATAATAATTTCATAAGGACATAATAAATCAAGATAATATTCACCTTCAACAAAGAAGGAAGAACAAGATTTTTTTTTTTTTTTATGTGAGGAGAAATATAAGACATTTACTTCACTTGATGCAGCAAAGAAAAAAATTTTCTAATAATTTCATAAGAACACAACAAACAAGTTAATAATCTAATCATTTCATATAAACACAACAAATCAAGTTAATTTTACCTTCATCAGAGAAAAAAGTGAAAGAAACTTGTGTGGGAGGAATAAAACCGATTTCTTCACTTGATGCAGTGAAGAGGAGAAAGAGAAGTAAAGAAAGAAACAAGTAATTTCACAGGAGCTTAGGAAATCAAGTCAATAAACACCTGCATTAGAAAGAGAAAGATAAGAAACCATTTTAATCTTAACTTTACCTTATGAAGCACAGCAGCAGACAAGAGACAGGGAGAGATCCTTGCAGCTGATGTTTGGTAGACACTCTTACTTCTCCTGGAATAAATTGTGGGTCTACTCAGTGATTTTCTAAGACTAGCAAGAGTTTGAGTTTTCATCAGCTTATCTGTCTAACCTACACACACACAAAAAAAGGGGGGGTGGGGAAAGAGGGAGCAAGATAATGAATAGCATTTTTACTTTGTTTTTTTATGCAAGAAGGAAAGTCTGGCCATAAGCAACAAAAACAATTAAACAAAAAGGTCCACTTAGATGCCAGTCCCCAAACAGGTCTGTGAGAGAAGGCCAAAAGAATGGGATAAATGCCTTGAAACCTCCCTCTTAAGAGTTCACGTCATAGGAAGATGGAAATACAGAAGCAGGTAGGGAGTCCCAGATTGGTTGGGGAGAAATATGATTAAGTTAGGAAAGATTAAACAAAGTTACTTTTATCATTAAAGTTTCATTTTATTCTTTCAAAATTTGTAATGATGAAAAAAGGAATGAACATAAATCAACTGAATCTCGTGTTTCATTCACCTCAAAATCCACACTGACAATAACAGGCATAAAAATAAACAATACCAACTCTTTCATCTAACATCTTCCATTCCACTCCCCTATAACCTGAACAGCACTAAGAGTAATTAAACTATTGTCTCTTGTTACTTAACCCTTCCATTTTATTCACCAAAAACCTGTATTGACTGAAGAAAGATAATAAACAATACAAAAACTTCTGTCTCTTACAACTTTCATTTCACTCACCCACATCTGAATTACAAGAGTACTGATAAACCCCAAACTCTTTCATCACTTAAATCTTTCAGTATATTCACCACAAAATACATACAACAAAATTAATGACAAACTAAATCTTTCACTCTTAAAACCACTTCATTCACCCAGAACAAAACTGCCAATACAAGCAGTACTGGTGAGCTATACAACATACATTAGGACTCTCAATAGAAACTCTGTACAATAATCCTAAATGTGTGGAAATGACTAAACACCACAATGCTCTGACAACCTGGCCAGGGATGCACTGACTCATAAGGCCTCACTGATACACTAAACTGGTCCCTGTACACTTAAGCCTGTATTCAGAAACACTTTGCTTTCACACCACTAAAATTTTCTAAGGCTGCAGAGATCACTATTCAAGACAGTTTCTCCTATTCATAAACTAGAAATCTTGGCAGTCCATCATCGAAACCATGAGAATACCCTTAAAAATATGACTATCTTCAACTAGAGCCTTTGGAAAGCAGTGATGATGAGAGAGCAAAGGATTTCAGAATATAGGCCTTAGAAATCTATCACAAACTGCAGACTAGGAATACCGGAAACACTTTTAACGAGACTAGTGTACAGACAGACAAGATATCAAGAGGACACAGCTTGACTAATCTCACAACTGCTGGGAAGTGAATAACTGGCTATTAGGAACACTTTGCTCTCCTACCACGACAGATGTTTCAAGGCCACAGAGATGGTTAGCTGGATTTTCAAGAGTATTTCTGCTACTGATAATGTAGAAATCTTGTTAACCTGTCACTAGAGCCATGAAAACACCTTAAAAAACCTGTGTAGCTTCATTTAGTCATGTGAATTTAGGGAAGTGTCATGAAAAAGTGTCTTGACTGAATGGGACGGAATGAGGAAGAGTCAAAGCCATCTTCTCTACATTTCTATTCCTGCATTGAAAGGAATATCTTGCCTCAACTACTCTTAATGCTTTCAGTACTGGGACACATTTTTACCTTGAGATTTGTGTATGCCTAGACCATTTTATTGACATTAGGAAAAGTCTATGGAGCTCAGAAGATCAATGGCTAGAGCCTTCACAATTTCAATCCCACATATAAGTTTCTGTAGCTGTATAAAATCACCAAATAGTAGGCAGAGTGAATATGGAAATGCGTCATGGTACTGAAGGAGTCAAGGGTGTTATCAGTCTGGTATACATGAAACAAACACCCTTATTGCCAGGTCTCTCCAAGCTTACCCACTAAATGGAAAATATCACATATCACTGCATTTTTATTACTACATTGAGAGAATTGACTTGTCTCAGCTCCTATCAAGGGTGTTCTCAGTCTGGTATAGAGAGAGCAAACACCTTTATTGTCTTCACTACTCACATGTCTCCCTTGCAACATTATTCAGTGGAAAATATCACATCATTCTACTCCAGCATAACTTTTGCAGTGTAAATTATACAAATGAAGCAGGACAAAGCCAAAAATACTGGGGGCCTTCTGTGCATGACTAACACTCCTGCAAACTTTCACTATTTCACTTCCTGATTTACGGCCAAACTTCCTTCATCCTCCTGCACCAGCCACTGAGAAAATACATAAATAATACACAATCATACATCCTTCATCACAACACAACCAGCTCAGTCACAAAGTACAAAAAAGTGTCATACATAGCACCCGAAAACCAGCGAATCACAAGCCATCACCATCACAAGTATGAAAGATGAACACTGGGAGGCCTTGTTATTTCCCTTTTTTCTTCTTCTTATTGTCGTCCTGCCGGGGAATGATGTAGCCACAGGAGTCAAGGATTTGCCGAGCAGCATTGTTGATGTGCTTGAAGCGGTCCGGGCCGAGGTGGATGCCCCCGTACCAGCGTGTCACAACCACCATTACGTTAACCACATCCAGAATCTGTGGTTGATTGAACATGATCTGAGTGACTGCCTCTTAGAAATACTGTGTGTGTGTGTGTGTGTGTGTGTGTGTGTGTGTGTGTGTGTGTGTGTGTGTGTGTGTGTGTGTGTGTGTGTGTGTGTGTGTGTGTGTATAATTCACCTCGGTTGCCTGCTGGTCACTCATCCAGTCTTCCCCATTACAGAGCAAGCTCAGAGCTCATAGACCGATCTTCGGGTAGGACTGAGACCACATCACACACAACACACACCGGGAAAACGAGGCCACAACCCTTCAAGTTACATCCCGTTCCTATTTACTGCTAGATGAACAGGGGCCACACATTAAGAGGCTTGCCCATTTGCCTCGCCACTTCCCAGGACTTGAACCCGGCTCTCTCGATTGTGAGTCGAGCGTGCTAACCACTACACTACGCGGTGTGTGTGTATGTGTGTGATCTGATAGGCTCTGAGTGACTATTTAAGAGTGAACCAGTGTGTATTCTAGTGTTGAAAGGAGGGACAGACAGGCAGTATGTGTGTGTTTATACAGACTTCAATTTTCAGGGAGCTGAGGCAAATTATCATGTATTCCTTGTGTATTTTCCTTGCACACACTTCCTGGTAATGCAATCTACTGTTCTGTTTGGCAAAGTGTCTCTGTGAATCCTTATATCCTGCCTTGGTGTCTTGTTAAGGCTGGGAAGCATGTCCACATCTTTACCTCATCCTGTCTTATTGTCTTAGTTAGCCTTGGAAAATTTCTCTCTCTACCTCCTTCTATCTTGCTGTCTTGTTAAGTTTGTGAAGTGTCTACATTCTTATCTGTTCCTGCTTTGTTCTCTTAGTTAGCCATGGAAAATTTTGTATCTCTACCTCCTATCTTGTTGTCCTGTTGTGTGGGATTGTGTCTATATCCTTATCTGTTCGTGTCTTCTTGTTTTAGCCTTGGAAAATTCATCGCTACATTATTCCATCTTGGTGTCCTATTGTGTGGGAGTGTGTCTGTATCCTTATCTTCATCCTGTCTTACTGTCTTAGTTAGCCTTGGAAAATTTATCTCTACATCCTTCTAGCTTGCTGTCCTGTTGTTTGGGAGTGCGTGTCTGTATCCTTCTCTTCCAGTCTTGCTGTCTTAGTTAGCATTTGGAAGTGAATCTCTACATCTTTATCTCCTGTTTAGTTGAGTTTGGCAAAGTCTGTATCTTTGTCCTCCTGTATTGCTGTCCTGCTGTTTGGGAAAGTGTGTGTTTACATCTTTGTCTCCTGTCTTATTCAATTTAGCCTTGGAAAGTGACTCTTTCTACATTCTTATCTCCTATTTTGTTGAGTTTGGCAAAGTCTATGTCCTTATTTCCTCCTATCTTGTTGCTCTGTCAAGTCTGGCAGTGTGTCTACATTCTTAATTCTTCCTGTATTGAGTTACCAAAGTGAATCTTTCTATATACTAATGCTGTTTAAATAAGCTCTGTTTGAGTGTGTTTGCTGCTATGAATGGTGTGTGAACTCTAGCTAACACCACAAGCTTATCAGGAGGAGCTTATCAACTCCTTCTTTTCCTGCTAAACCACAACTAAAGCAAAATATAACACCTGGTTCACATCTTATCATATTCACACCATTCCAAACACAAGACATTTAGGTATTCACAATCACACTAACTTAAGAGATATAGATATTTATACACTAAAAAAAAAAAAAAAAAAAAAATGATATTTCCTCTGATCTCTTAATTGACTCTTTTTTTTTCGGGGGACTGACATCATAGTGGGTCTTTCTGTACATAAATTTTGTGCCCTTGACTGGTGTTTTAAATCAATAAATAAACATAAAGGTTTTAGACAAAAGGAATCTAAAACCACAAATAAAGGATAAAGCAATACATACATATATATTACAGTAGCCATTACAGTGCATTCCAAGCCAGGAGTCACACCTCTCACCACACTGTACACTCACCCACACCCATCATGCATCACTACTGCTCTGCTCTGGCCATCCTTCGCTAACACTCACAGCTTAGTAAAAATTGTTCACAGGGACACAGAAAACGAAGGAGAGAACAGGTTAATCTTGCATGGACTATAGAACTATTTTACAAAACTAGTACAAGAGAGGTTACTGGTGATGATATGTAAGAGTTGCCGACACCAGAGGAAGAAGTACACAAGGGGCTAGAATCATAGGTGACAGTAGATGAAAATTTGTCTGGCAGTAAGACTAATTAAGTAATAGGTTGACTAGGTAAGGAAAGGACATGCAGAAGTGAAAAGCACTGCAGCATGTTCATTTTTCAAAGAATAAAATGTCAATAAAAGAATAAAGGATTAAAAAGCTCCAGTGAAATATAAAAGTAATATATCTTTCATAAACATCTCTTGTCATTTTATACGTAGATCTTTGTGTGCTTATGTATGAGGTAGAAATACAGTGTTTCGTTATGATATAGTGTCTCCCTGAATAGGAATATTAATGAGTGAAAAAAATAAAAGAGAGCATCCATGTTCCTTTCCCTTCTATCCACTCTTAACTCATTACCTCTCCTAGCTTATCCATCAGCATGCCACAGACTAACCAACCATTATCAGCACACACACACACACACACACACACACACACACACACACACACACACACACACACACACACACACACACACACACAGCTTCTCTCTACCATCGACCCAATTCTCTATTACACACACACATATACACTTCTCTCCTATCCACTCTTAACTCCTTCCTTTATCACCTCAGTTAAACCTCAGTGTGGCAAAGACTAGACAACCTTCCTCAATAATTAGACAAACACACATTCCCACACAGACACACAAACACACATACACTCCCACACATATACAAATTCCCACAGCACAGAATTACCAACACTCAATATCAGTAACAAAATCCAACACTCCATATCACATTATAACCTGCACTTTTTCGCAGAACACACTATCAGTCAGCCTTTATCTTCTTGCCTTTTTTGTTGCTTAGACCAGAATCCACTCTCGTAAACAACATAAATAAAAAAAGCATATGACAAAGTGCAATGGAACAATAAATCACATTTTTTAAAACTTCCATTTCCTGGCACCAACAAAGTGAAAGGAAATGCAAGACAAGATCCTGTTTTGTTGCCCTACACAAGAATTCCCTCTTAAACACATCAAATAAGTAAAAACAGCATATGCTAAAGTATAGACAACACAATAAATCACATCTTCTGAGACCTCCAACACTTCCTGACGCCAACAAAGTGAAGTGAAAATGAGACCAAATTCTCGTCTTACAAAACATCAAATAAATAAAAACTATATAAAGTATAAACTCCACAATAAATCACATCTTCCGAGACCTCCACACTTCCTGGAACCAACAAAGTGAAGGGGAACAAGACAAAAAGACCATTTTGCGTAGTGTTATTTCCCCTTTTTCTTCTTCTTGCCGGTGGTGTCATGCCGCGGGACAATGTAGCCGCAAGAGTCGAGAATTTGCCGTGTGGCGTTGTTGATATGCTTGAAGCGGTCCGGGCCGAGAAGGATGCCCCCGAACCAACGAGACACGACCACCATCACGTTAGACACATCGAGAATCTGTGTAAGTTGATTGGAGGGTAAGTGTGTGAGTGTGCCTGCAATAAGAGTGAAATGTGCATGTGTGTAATTCACCACGGTCGCCTTCTAGTCACCCAGCCAGTCTACCTCATTATGGAACGAGCTCAAGAGCTCATAAACCAATCTTCAGGTAGGACCGAGACCACAACACATTCCACACACCGGGAAAGCTGTGTGTGTGTGTGTGTTTACCTATTTGTATTTACCTATTTGTGTATTACAGGGCCCAAGCTAAGCTCTCTGTATCCTGTCTCCTTGTCCACTCCTGTCATATCTCTCTTTCATCTGATTGACACACACTGCGGCAACGACATCACTGCTCAGTTTATTCCACTTACCAATACTACGAAGTGGGAAACTGTACTTTCTCACGTCATTTAGACAGATGTCTTTTATTAGTTTTTTTCCATATCCTCAGAGATGATTACTTGTGGTCACCTTTATCAATTCTCTGTCCAATATGTCAATCTTGTTCACCAATTCATACATAGTTATCATGTCTCCCCTTGTTCTTCTCTCTTCTAATGTGGTGAGCCCCAGTTCCCTCAGTCTTTCCTCATAGTCTAACTCTTTGAATCCTGGTACCATCCTTGTTGCCAGCCTCTGTACCCTTTCCACCTTCACGTTTTTCTTCATGTGCGGTGACCAGACGCAAGCAGCATATTCTAACTGGGGTCTTTTTAAAGTGCATAGTATCTTCTTCATCATTGTGTGTGTGTGTGTGTGTGTGTGTGTGTGTGTGTGTGTGTGTGTGTGTGTGTGTGTGTATTGTAAATTGTATATTCAAGCATGAAGAGGAACAGCCATGTGTAGACCTGATTAGTTTTTGCAGCTTCCCTTACTTCCTTACATTCTTATATATGTACATTTATCAGCAAAGAAAACATGCATGAATTAAATGACCACCATGCAAGATTATCAAGACCACAACAGGTCAGCCACAATGAACACCAAACATGACTTTATCTTCAACCTCTTATCACATCCACAAAAGCAGAGACAGGAAGTAAGATAAGCCAAGCCAGAAATCCAATCATCTCCAACCTTATCTCTTATCACCAAAGCAAGGCCCAGATAAGGGAAGCCAAAGGGATAAGCCAAAGACCACATATTAAGGAAGCTATTTTTACACAGCAAATAGAAAAGCATATCTACTGAGGAAGAAAACAACACCTACACAGTGCCCCATTGCCAAGCCTTCAGGAAACCACACCTACACAGCGCCACATTGCCAAGCCTTCAGTAACACCAGGATTTGAGATTTTCAAGACTTAATGGATGGGAATGTGAACTAATAAACATGATGCAACTATTTACGAGGAATTAAATGGATGCAAAATAAAAACAAGATTAGGTAAATATATGAAAGTGATTATGTTGCAATGAAAAATCTGAGTAGTATCTTACAATAATCTGTCTTAGTTAAGTTATACATGAATTTCATAAACAAATAATGCATCTTATGTCACAGAAAGTAAGGTAATTGGTTCTATCTGATCAAAGAATGAATGAAAACACAGACTACAGATCACAGAATAAATGAAAGTGTTAATGTTTCAAAAGAAACCATCGCCAAGTCATACAAGCATTGTGTGCAGACATGCCAGGAAAAAAAACTATTTTGCTTCATAAGGTAAAAAATTCATCCCCATTGTGTTTTAGTGAGTGAAGGCAACACCATACATGCAAATAAAAACAGAACACAGTAAGTAAATGTATAAAAACCGATAAATACACGGTGAATCTATCTGTTTATATACACCTCATCTAAGCCAGCCACACACATAAGTCATTCCACTTTGGTGTCTCCCGAAAACACCACACAGACATACACACACAACATGAGGACAGTAAGTGACAAATAAATAATCAACTGGTAGACTCTGAAACTCCCTGCCTGCTTCTGTATTCCCTCCTTCCTATGAACAGAGCTCCTTCAAGAGGGAAGCTTCAAAACCTCTCATAATTCTGTATGATCCCTTTCACTATACTTATTAGGGCTGGCACCTTTAGTGGGCCTTTTTATCAACCTTTTTGTTACTTTAGCTACAGATTAAATAAAAAAAAAGACAAAATAAAAAAAAGAAACTTAAAAATTAAGGAAAAGGAATAGAGCATAGAATTAAAAGAGAGAGAGAGAGAGAGAGAGAGAGAGAGAGAGAGAGAGAGAGAGAGAGAGAGAGAGAGAGAGAGAGAGAGAGAGAGAGAGATGAATATGAAGTTCTTGTACACCAGCCACTAACCCAATCATCCAATCAGTCAAAAAAAAAAAAAAAAAGACAAAACAATAAATATATAAAATAAAAAAACAGAAGACCAATGAGTAACCAGGTCCTTTCAGCCATCCATCTAGTCAAGCTTCAGCAAGGCAAGCCATAGACACTAACAGGCCATATTCTGAAACAATTTGCTCTCTCACCATCACTACTTCCAAAGGCTCTAGTTGAAGATACTCATGTTTTCAGGGATATTTTTATGGTTCTGGTGATGGATTAGCAAGATTTCCAGTTTATTTTAAGGAGAAACTACCTTGAAAACCCAGCTAGACATCTCTTTGGTCTTGGAAAATTGTTGTGGTGAGAGTGCACGGCATTTCTGAATACAGGCATAAACACAAGTACCTCCTGTCAACACCTACTCAAATCCCCCTCAACCAGTCCCCCAGCACACCCACCTGTAGGAGATGCAACATGCGGCCACCAGCGTGGTCCTCCCCATCATCCTCACAGTCCTGGGTGACGTGTGAGGAGCCGTCAGCAAGGAAGCGATAGGCATACATGTTGTGGGTGGCATTGGCAATCTTCTTGTTCTCATACAGCTTCCTTAACACTTGCCTGGGGGAGCAGGAGAGGAGGTTAGGTTAGGTTAGGTTAGGTTAGGTTAGGTTAGGTTAACTTAGGTGAGGTGGGGTTAATTTAGGTTAAGGTTAAGTTTAGGTTAGGTTAAGGTTAAGGTTAGTGTAGTTTATGTTTAATTTACTTAACTTTAAGTCAGATTAGATTAAGTTAGGTTAAGTTTGATTAGTTTAGTTTAGTTTTAAGTGGGTTAGGAAACCTGGTTGACTCTGATTTGGTACGGTGTTCTCTAACGTGCTAACCATTCTCAGATGTTATTTTTCTTGTTTTAGTTAAGAAGAAAGCTTTACTTCATGGTGTACGTCAGGAAAGCTGGTTGTCTCTTTCTCTGTGATTTGGTAGAGTAAAATTACTAACCATTCTGAGATGTCTTCTTTCCTGTTTTAGTTACCTCAGAGCATTATACAGGCTAAAAATTATTGGATCTATTACTTTTATTCCATTTCTACTTCCTTGTTGATAATTAAGATTTTGTTACATCTAGTACTGATTCTCTTGACATCTCTTTAGTGGCCAGCACCTCAATGGGCCTATTTACCTTATTGCTGTTTTGTTACCCTTAGCCTGTGCCCATCTAACATAAAAAAAAAATACAACCCCCCTCCCCCACCCAAAAAAAAAAAAAAACCATGTCAGCAAAGTTAGAACAAGTTGAGGTATACAAGTTATGACATCAGCATGAATATAAGTTAGCAGGGTAGATTACAACAATGTGCTTAACCCCTTCAATACTGCGACACACTTTTATCGTCAAATTTGCATACGATTAGACCATTTTATTGACATCAGGAAGGGTCTATTGAAGTCAGAAGTTTAATGGCCACAATCTTCACTATTTTAATCCCCCACATCCCCAGTTTCTGTAGTGTATAAAATCACCAAATAGTAAGCAGAATGAATATGGAAATGCATCATGGTACTCAAGGGGGTTAAATTACTTAGCTACTTCAAGTTAGGGAAGCAGATTACACAAAAAGTCCCTAAACTAACTGGTAAGTGCAAGAGTCACAAGAGCTGGTCACTTACTTCAAGGTACCCAAGTGAGGCCTGCTTACTGACAGGTACTTAAGTTATGAACAAATCACACCAATACAGTGAACATTGTCCCACACTGTACCCTCTCCGCTCACACTGTACCCTCTCCACCCACACTGCACCCTCTCCACCCCACACTGTACCCTCTCCAATCACGCTGTACCCACTCCACTCACATCGTACCCTCTCTGCTCACACTGTACCCTCTCTAATCACATAGTACCCTCTCCAATCACATAGTACCCTCTCCAATCACACTGTACCCTTTCCACCCACACTGTACCCTCTCCACTCACACTGCACCCTGGCCAAGCTTACCCAACCTGTGCCTGGCAATGGACAGCTGCAAGGTGAGGCTGGAAAACACTCTTGCGGTCGGATATAATTTCACCAGAGAATATTTCGGGGCAGTTCATATCTTCAGTGGGTTCCTTTGGGGTGTCCTGAAGAGTGATGACCTGCAGCAAAGGTTAATGTTGAGGGAATGGAAGATAATGTGTTTGTTTATCTACTTTAATTTTTCTTTGTTTTCTTACCTATTTTTTTCTATTTTGTTTGTTGTTTTCTTTATTTTCTTGTTGTTGTTGTTGTTGTTACATGTGTAAAGTCTGTATTTGGTGGTCTAGTTGTCTTTTGACAACATGAATTTTAGGTGTTTGTTTAAGGTGTGGTAAACCAAGAAAGTTTTATTTTCCTCGTCTTTTGCGTTTTGTTTTTTTAATCACTTTTTAAATATATGATGCTTACTTCTCACCTTTACACACACGCGCACACACAACACCTCACAAACAACCTTCATACTTTCACATTATCAAGTCTTCCCTTAACATCAATCATACACACACACACAAACACACACACACTCACCTCTTTTGTCTGTGACTCCTGTTCTTCCTCCTCCTCCCCGAACTCCACCATGAACTGCCGTATTCTCTCCACCCACAGGTACACGATGCTCTCCCCGGTATTCTCTCTGGAGGGCATAACAGGATTATTACTATTATTTTTATGTACAAGGGGAAACCTGGCCAAGGGTAACAAAAATTATTAAACAAAGAGACCCACGTACATGCCAGCCTACAAGCAGGTCCAAAAAATTTAGACAAAAGAATGGGATAAATGTTTTGAAATCTCCTTCTTAAACTAGTTCAAGTTATAGGAAGATGGAAATACAGAAGCACGTAGGAAAAAATCTGGCCAAGAGTAACAAATCATTAACAAAGAGACCCACTTGTATGCCAGCCCCCAAGCAGGTCTGAGAGAATCAGCCAAAAGAATGGGATAAGTGACTTGAAACCTCCCTCTTAAACTAGTTCAGGTCATAGGAAGATGGAAATACAGAAGCAGGCAGGGAATTCTGGAGTTAGCTAACCTTCCTTCAATACTAAGGTACAGTCATGGCCAAAGTCTGTTCACATATCATACTCCTTTCCACTACTTTAACTATTTCATCTAAGTTTTCTGATGTGTTGCCAGTCACCTTGCCAGCCTGACAAATGAAAGGTTCCCAGAAGCACAGAGGATGTCAGACTCAAGGAGGAGGAAGCTAAACAAAGTGGAAGGGGAGGGTCACATTACAAAACTTCTGGCCACAACTGTATTATATAGCATTATAAATGTTAAAAAACAATATGGTTCAAATAGAAATATACAACATTCATGTGGGGAAATGTTCAATATAGCCAGATAACATAAGGGGAGTCACAATTTCATGAAGATCTTTTACTCATTCATTTTAGGTCTTTATAAACAGCATTTCTTTACACATATACAATGCTGGAGACATCATAAATAGTACTAAACTCTTTGTAAACAATATTCAATCATTTCTAACCATTACAAGAACCTTTGTGTACAGTAAATCTATTATAAACACCACTGGAACTTTAAAAACAGTACTAGACCCTTTGTAAACAGCTTTTGATCTCTCATAAGCAGCAAACAGGAAGGGTTGGTGTGTCCTTACAGGTAAATATCCTCCAGGTGACCACACAGTTCCTGCCGGCGGAGACCCTTCAGCCACGGAGCACTGAGGCTGTAAGTAGGAGGAGCCTCAGCAGGGTAGTCTGAGGGCATGGTCACCTGCATCATAAAGGGATGCGAGTTTATACCTGTACGATCCTTAGTGGAATGTAAATGTCTGAAATGTTTGTTTATCTAGCTTTGAGTTTTGATGTGGTGCCTCATATGTCGTGAAAGAGAATATAGCAAGCTGTTGAGGAAAGCTGAAAGTCAATATTTCCTGGTCTATGTTAAAAAGTGTCACCAATGAGGGCCAGATGACTCAAGATAGTTTGATGCACAAAGTTTCATAAGTGGAGATGAACAGATAATGAACACCTGTGTATGTAAAACAAATAAATACACCACCAGATGTACTACAAGTGACAGAAGAGGTGAGTTACCTGCAGGAGGGCAGACAGCCGTGCCTCATTCACCTCCACACTGTAGGTGCGGTGCTCGGCACTCTCTGTGTGGAAGTCTGTGCCGTAGATGGATGCCAGCGCTTCTATTTCATCATTCTGCAGGCCAGCCATGGCCAAGAGGACCTCATTAGCAATGGATTAATTACAATAACAAAGACAAACATGCATTATATATATATATATATATATATATATATATATATATATATATATATATATATATATATATATATATATATATATATATATATCCTGCAGCCCTATGTCCTATCTTATTATGCTAAATTAGAGCCTAGAAAAGAGTCAGACTCTTGCCACCAAAAAAAAATAAAAACAAAAAATTAAAAAAGTAAAAATAGGGAGCTATACAAGTTATTGCCACTGCTGTTGTTGTTATCATTGACATGTCTTGATTTAGATCTTCTTGCTCATACCCTAATGTAACTACAACCTAAAGTTAACAAAATCATACCTAACCTAACTATATTAAACCTACACTTCCCTAACCTAAACTAACTGACAATGTGCTGCTCTGATGGCAGGACAAATAATAAGTCAAAAATTGTTAGCAGCATCATAATAAAAGAATATGGAGTTGGAAATCATCAGAATGAAAGGCTCTATCTCAGGGTTTCTCAACCGGGGTTCCCCGGAACCCTAGGGTTCCACAAAAGGCCCCTCAGGGTTCTGCAAGAGCAAGTGAGATAAGCTAATGCCCTTTTGATTTTTTATTTAATTTCACAAACGTAATATAACTAAACACACACAATATGTTATTGGTTATTGTAATAATATAATATAGACATCATCATCTAACCTATTATGTTATTAAGAACATAATCATTGGGAATATATTTAGTGATGTCTGTACGACACCTTGACATGACTGATTCATGTATCAAGTGACTCCTTCAATACAAGATGCATGCACAGTTTACATCAGTCATCTCTGTGGTTCTTGGCATAGAGATACACTCCCTCACTTGCCCATAATATTCGGTAAATTTCTATCTAAAATTCAGGGATATTTTATGAACTGTAAAAATTTAAGCTCACTGTTTTATTGCATTTTTTTATTAGTTTATTTGAGATTATCTTTCTTGTCTCAAGGCTAGTTCTATTTTTCTTTAATTGCTTCAGTTTTATTTTTTGTTTATAAAGTTATTTCTTATTATTTATTATTGGTTATTTATGTTTATTTTTTATATTCAAGTCTATTTATTTACTTAATTTATTTATTTACTTTTTTTTTGTGAGGGAAAACTCCCTGATGAAGTATTGTAAACGAACAGTATGAATTTCATTTAGCATTACCGAAAAAATAAACAAAGATGTATTATTTTTCCTTAAGCCAGTTATTAAAAAATTTATACTATGATACTTGTCACGTGAAATACGATGAAAATAAAATGAGAAATATATGGTATACAATTTTTTTTTTTTTTTTTTTTGTGCAGGGGTTCCTTGAGACGTAATTTATTTTAAGGGTTCACATGGGTAAAAAAGTTGAGAAAACGCTGCTCTATCTGATGAGACAGGCGAGGATTGCTGTTGTCCCATGGTCGAGAAAGCAAAGCAATATCCTTGTAGCAGGACCAGTAGGTACAGGAAGTGAACAGGGCCAGTACAGAACCAGTACATGACTTGGTGTTTATTCTACAAAATTGGATAACATTTTCACACAGCAGCCCATGTAACACAGCCTGCACAGCACTCCCCACACCTCACCACCCGCCCCCTGCCACACCTGCCCATTCATCAACACTTCAGTCACCAACACGTACAATAACAGGAAAATACTTATAATAGGAAAACTTTCATCTCAGGCCTTCCCTTCTTCCCTTTTTGTTGTATTTCCCAATAGGTAGGTTGATGAACACCTGGCTTGCCCATGACAGGTGGCTGCTCCTGGCGTCACTCACCTGTCTTGCCAAGTTGTCGTCTGCCATGCTGCACGTTTGAATGCCTGGACGTCAATGTCTGTCAATGTGATCGCCAGCCGTCTGCCTTCCTTCTGCTCAGTGGCTGAGTCAGTGCTCACTTCCTCTTCTCGCGTTCTTGATCTTGATCTTGATGGTACAGGTGACGCAGAATTTCTTCTGGGTCAGGCCTTTGTATCGGCAGCTCCTGTAGGGAACATAAAGAATACCAGACAACAAAAAGGGCAATCACCATCTTTCACACCACTAGTTCCTGCATCTGGCACGCCACATTCTCTCCAGGAACTCTTTCACAGCCTCAATCATCCTTTCATTCGTCTCCCCACACAGTCCCAGCAGCAACACCATCCATTCCCTTCCTGTCATCTCCACTCTGTCATGCCCCAGCTCCCTCAGCACCACTTGCATCATCTCATACCTGTCTCTGGCATACTTCACACACTCCACCACCACATGTTCCACTGTCTCATCCTCTCCCAAGTCACACATCTGGCACACTTTGCTGCGGGACTCTGACCATCTATAATTCCTTGCATTCACATCCATGCACTGTGCCCTAGCTCGGAAGAGAAGATCACCACCCAGGCTTCCGTCATACCACTTTTCATACATTGGGGCCTCTTTCTCTCTATACCATACCAAGGTACTCTTTTGCTCCATCCTATTTCTCCAGTCATCCAGTCCCACACCTTTCACTACTCTGTCTATCTCACTCTTCCACTTCCTTACATCCCATTCTCTACCTTCTCCATTTCTAACAATCATACTCCAGTCTCTCTCTAAATGTCTTCCTTCTACCTGTTGAAAAACCCAACTACTTACTAACCCACTCTTTGCTACCAGCCTGACACACCTCTTCCCCCACTTGCTACTCCTGACATTCCACAGAAACACTTTTCTCACTATCCTTGCATCATTCATTCGTTCTAACCTAGCCTTATACTTTAGGGTCGCTTTCACATATCTCTCTCTAAAAGTGCTCCAACCCATATCACCCCTAAGGGCCTCTACTGCTGCATATCTAGGTGCATTAAGTGCCATTCTTGCAACTCTATTCTGCCCTATTTCTAACTTATCTGAAACATGACGTAATCTTTGAGTCTTGAGCCTGATCTTGACATTGAGTGATGGCGGAATGGCGGTGGTGGGTGCGGTGTAGCGTCACTTGAACGTCATGATTGATTGATTGATGACTTGATTGCTGTAGCAGTATATTATTATAGGCGACATGGAATTATCACAAGGAACAACATTATCACAGACACCACCTATTGCAACAACACACTGTGCAAACCCATAGCTGGACAAAGTTTTGTGTGGGAGGGAGCCCTGAGTCATTACTGTACGTCTCCTTTTCATCCTGTCTCTACCTATTAGTCATTATTCAAAATAGGGTTGGTCACTTACCAACATGAAAATCCCTCAAATGTCCAGAATTTCACCTTCCATCAGTAACTGTTAAAAAATCACATTTATTAAATTTCCTTGGGTTGAAATGATGAGAGAGAGAGAGAGAGAGAGAGAGAGAGAGAGAGAGAGAGAGAGAGAGAGAGAGAGAGAGAGAGAGAGAGAGTAATTAGTGAAAAGTGAAAGGGCGTGTATCCCAGAAAGACTATGTAAGAAATGGCATCTTGTATTATTGTGTGCAATTTTTACTATTTAGTTTATAATTTATAACTATTGTTACTATTTTGTATTGCATTGCATTTCTCATGTACTAATATTATGTCAAAGATAGTTCTCGGCAACTCACCGTGAACTTTTGGCTATTTACTATTTTTACCTTTGTAATATCAATTTGTAAAAAAAAAAAAGAGAGAGAGAGAGAGAGGGGTTCACCGAGTGGCAGCTGCTTTGGTTTGGTTTCGGCCAAGACTCTGAAGTATATGGGTCATGTATGAAGTCGGTGTTCGCAGCCTTCCGAACGCCGCCTCATGTTTTTCAGTATCATATCAGGACCATAATCAGGTGTTAATGAAGGTGTCCGGAATCTTGATAGTTCATATATGGCAACCCTAATTCAAAACATGTGGTAGATTGGCAATCTAATAATAATAATAATAATTATTATTATTATTATTATTATTATTATTATTATTATTATTATTATTATTATTATCATTATTATTATCATTATTATTATTATACTAACACTAATACGAATACTAATAATAGCTGCTGCTGCTACTAGTACTACTAGGTACTTTATTAGCTACTACTACTACTACTACTACTACTACTACTACTACTACTACTACTACTAGGTACTTTATTAGCTACTACTGCTGCTGCTACGAGAGAGAGAGAGAGAGAGAGAGAGAGAGAGAGAGAGAGAGAGAGAGTGTGTGTGTGTGTGTGTGTGTGTGTGTGTGTGTAGGCTACAGCTGAGTGGATCAAAATTTTGTCTATAATTTGGTATAAATAAAAATTAACTTATTTTCCTTTTTTGACTAGGTATCTAAAAAAAAGTGGCATAGCTTTCGTGTTCAAGGAATGTTTGTTTCTTTATCAGCTGATATTTTTATATCACTTATTTCATAAAAAAAAACTTCAACACCATGGAAAAAAAACTTGAGAGTAATCTAATTTGCATTTTATGATTTTCAACTTTATCCATTGCTATTCATTTCCATTGTCCTCCATTCAATATTCAAACAATATTGAGGTAACTGGAAAAAAAAATGTATATAGCCTACTCAAATTAAGATGTGCGGGCTGGCCAAAGCCGCGTACGAAGACGAAAAGTTATGGAGGAGGAGGTATAAGAGTGAGGAAATAGGAGGAGGAGGAGGAGAGGCAATGATATACACGAGTGAAGAGAGGAAGGAAGAGGAGGAGGAAGGGGGATATCGGATATGAAGGAAGACTGGAGGAGAAGGAGGAGGGGTCGAACAGGAAGGAGGATGGGAGGAGAGTGGTAGTGTGAGGTACGGAGGAAAGAGGATAAGGGAGGAGGAAGAGGAGGTGGTGGAGGACGGGAGGAATAAGTAGGTAGGATGAGGAGGAGAAGGGGGAGGGGAAGACATGCTATGGCCGTCTCGTCTCTTTAGAGTTGCCAAGGAGACTTTTCCTACAGAGGCGGTGAAATTCAAGGAAGTCACCGCTAGGATAGGAAAACACGTCAATATTTGCTACTGGTGACGCGGGAACACAAACACACAACAACACACAGACAATATAACCACCAAAACTGCATTACAACATATCATTATGCCACATAAACGTAAAACAAGAGTAAACTGTGACCACGGAAGTAATACTAGATTAGACAACTCATGAATTTCATAACAATCTTAAGTAAAGCCAAAGAAATGAAGGTTTATCTGTAAATTTGTGCACTTTTAGCCGTTTTGAAGGCATGGAAGACAGTGGTGGGCTGAGAAATAAGTTTGATAAGGACAGATAGTAAGTTAGGGCCACGAAAATAGGGAAATATTAGAAAAATCTTTAACTCGAGCGAATAAATCAAAGTATAGGAAGGAATGCAACACACTGGGCTATTTGTATAGGAAGAGAAATAAGCTATATATACAAACAACACCAGAGAACACAAAAATAATATCTAAACAGCCACAAAGTCAGGAACAGAAGATAAATCAAGGAATATACAGAAAACAGAACACTTTGGGCTGTTTCTAAGGTAGGGGAGAGGAAGATCGACAGGACATTGGGCTAGATAAGAAGAAATAGAACACAAGACCACATACCGAATTCTAACCCAACCTAACCCTCTGCATTTAAACCCATGCAGGGGCATTTTGAGGATTTCCAAGGAAGATAAGAGAATGGGAAAGGAGTGAGAGAGAAGAGAAGAGGAAAGATAATGCTGCAATAGCCAGAATTAGTTACAGAAGATAAAAATCAAGAAATATAGAAAACAGAAGACTTTAGCCGTTCTAAGTAAGTGAAAGAGAGAGATAGACAGTACATTAGGCTAGATAAGAACAAACACAATAGAGCAAGGAAATAACATTGATATAGCCGCAAAATCAGAGAAAGAAGAGAAAAATCAAGGAATGTAGCCAAACAGATGACATTAGGCACAACACTGAGCTAGATAAGAACAAAAAGCAACAAATCACGCAGAAATAACACTGAAATAACCAAAAAATCAAGGGATATAAAGAAAACAGAAAACTTTGGGCTGTTTCTAAGACAAGGGAGGAGATAGAGCATTGGGCTAGATCGGCCGGTAGACCGAAAGGCAGACTGGGAATAGCGAACTGGCAACTCATCCGTAGCAGACATTAGCCACCCACCCCAGTTACCGGTTCCCAGTCCCTCCCCAGACACCTCGCAGTAAGCACATCACTTTCAGGTCAGTATTCAACTTAATATTGCCCTTATATTATAGTCTATAAGGGTGATAAAAGTGTGTAATGATCCTTTTATCGATTTACAGCACGAGAGGTTGAGTAACTTTGGGTATTTTGTGTAGAATCAAGGTTTTGGATTTTTTTTCTATTTTTTGTTGTTACCATGCTTATGATGTAAGAATGTGTGTTCAGGTGTTTTTAAAGGTATATAGATTAATTGAAGTGTATTTTCACGGTGGAAAGAGGCGAATAGACTGTTGAATGGTTTCATATGATGATTTAAAGGTTCCTTGGGCATGTAACAACAAGAGACAATGGTTTATTTCGTTATAATTGCCACTTGTACGTTGTGTAGGTGAATAGCGACCGTTGTGAGTGTTTAAATAGACCCTCCGACTGTTAAATGTCACAAATGTAATGGTTGAAAGATATACCGTGGCATTTAATACGAGACGATAATGTAGTTTGTTATTTAGAGCCATTTATTCGTTACTTCCCCGTTATTTTAGCTGTATAGGCTGTTTCTATAGGCTTAAGGATGTATGCAGGCCGTTATGTATTAGAATTACTAACAGCAGTCTTAAATTCGTAACTGACGCTTGCTTGTATGACCTTGAAATTCGACGGTTTGTGATAGGCCTAAGCGAATTGTATAGGCATTTATAGTTTTTTTGGGGGGAGGATGTTCAAACAGTAATAGTAATATAATGAAAGACCTGCTCCGGAACTGGCATCGAAGTAGGTCCTTTTTGTTTGGTTTGAGTTACCCTTACCCAGACTTCCCTCGAATTAAAAAAAAAATATGGAAACGCGTCATGATACTGAAGGGGTTAACAAGTTGTAGTCACTCCAGTGGAATTCATTGGCGTTTTAAAGAGTCATGGCAGTAAGTAACGGGAATATTGCATCTTTAACACGCACTAATGGATGTTACGGGTGTTGTCAAGGTGATTTATTGAAGGCAGAGTTAGTTTAGCAAGAAGACGGATCCATAACTAGAAACCGTAATTAATAGCTCATATATAACGTAGGAATCTTTTAACACGCTGTAATGGATGTTGAAGGTTGTCAAGGTGGTTTATTTGTGATGTATTGATGGCAGGGTTAGTTGAGCAAGAATAAAAGATCAATAACTAGAAAACGCAATTACTAGCTCATACATAACGTCGGAATCTTAACACGCTCTGATTTATGTTAAGGGTGTTGTCAAGGTGATTTGTTGTTGACAGTTATTTTGTAGCAAGAATAACTGATCAATAACTAGAAAACGCAATTATTAGTTCATAAATAACGTAAGAATCTTTTAACATACATTAATGAATGTTACTAAAGTTGCTAAGGATGTGCTCGAGGTAACGGCTAGATATTAGATAAGAAAGGTCAGCGGATAAAATAACGACAAACAAACACACATTAACTTTTAAATCACATAAAGAAGCAAAGAGAAAGACCACCACCACCACCACTATGCTAAACAACGAAGCACTTCAAACGCACCGGAAATAAGTTAATAAAGGAACAATAAGAAATAAGAAAAATAAGAATTAACTCACGATTCATAAGCAAAGAAAGTCAGGAAAGGAAATGGGAAAACAACAACTACTACAATGACTACTAAAATAATAAAGCATTTTCATCTTTTTGCCTGTTCATCTTTTTTCTATCGCTTTTTAGATCACCTCTTGACTCCTTTACTTGTTTTTCTTTTTGTTGACCTTTTTCTGAGATTGATGAAGTTCTTGGTGTGGTTAGTAATGTTATCCCTTTGTGGACTTCCTCATGGCTAAACACTAATAATCTATCAAATATATACCAAATAGATACGTTTGATGAAAGTACTTATAGTGTGATTAGTAGTTTTATCCCGTTCTGAATTTTCTTGTGGCTAAATAATAATCTCAAAAATGCAATAAATAGGCAAGTTTCCTTCTTCATCTAACCGTGCAGTGGTTCCCAACCTAGGGGTAAATTACCCCAGTGGGGTAATGAGCCCATATTTTTGGGGTAATGGATGTTTGGCATGGGATGATGCTCTTTATGTATGAAATCAAATTAATTCTTTTCGTATTATAGATTTGCATTATTGTATTGCATAGTTTCCATTTTGTCTGCCTTTGAAGTATGAAATAAAGTTACTTCTTTTCCTATATTACGAGTATTTGTTCATTAGGGTAATGGATAATTGTGAAATTGTATTTTTGGGTAATCGCTGCGAAAAGGTTGGGAAATGATTCTAACGCGTCACACCCACCAGATCAATACCACTTGCAATACACTCACACTCATCACATCTGTACACATGAGGCACAAGTGCTGGGGTGTGCAGCGAGTGTGGATGAGGCAACACAAGCAAGCACACAGGATAGCCAGCCACTCTCACCATTTCCTCATCCTGTTGAGTTGCAGTGACTGGCCGAGGGGGGAGGGGAGTTAAACTAAGACATCTTTTGTTTCATTGCTATTTTTTTCTCGCTTTTACAAAGGTTCTAGATGTAATTTGTGGGTTCTCTAATGGGTGTTTTATCTTACTGAGGCGGGTTCTCGTTAAAACACTCTTGGAAACCCCAAGTAGCCGATTAACTTTCATTAAGAATGCTGTATTCTTGTTAAATTATCACTAGCATCGTTAAACGCTTAAAAACAAAAGGAACTTGCACTAGAGGGTGCTAAACTATCATGCGGCTTGTTAAACTATCACAGGCATCGTGAAAACCTTTGCAAACACCATAAACTTGCACTAGAGTGTGTTAAACCATCATTTGGCGCATAAAAATATCATTCGTACCATAAAATACCGCTGAAAACCGCCAATTGCTTGCTTCAGGGGAAAACCTAGGAAAAAAAAGCTTCTGGAACATTTGGAAGGGTTCAAGGTAACCCTTACGTAAAGGCCAGCGACTGGACGAGAGAGAGAGAGAGAGAGAGAGAGCCAGCCAGCCAGCCAGCACATGTTTCCCCCTGGCCGTGACTTCGAATAACTTGAGACAGCGTACAGTAGGTGACAGATACGCGCGTCACTCTATCACCGCATGTTTCTTATTGTTTAACCCCGGGAAAGACTTTGAGAAGCTTAATGGCCTTCACCACCACCAACACTACCACTACCAGTACCCTCTCCTATCTTTCAAGTTGCTATTTAATTCTCATGTAGATACGCACCACATGAACCTTCTACATGTTTAGCCCCAGTAGTGACTTTGAGAAGCTTAATCTTTTCCACCACCACCAAGTCGCAACTCATTACTCGGTTCTCTCGTCGATAGCACTACATGAACCTCCCGCATGTGTAGCCCGGGGAGTGACTTTGAGAAGCATAATTATTCTTTTCCACTACCAGTACACCTAGCCTCTTTCATGTCGCTACTCGTTTCTCTCGTCGATAGCACTACACGAACCTCCCGCATGTTTAGCCTTGGTAGTGACTTTGAGAAGCTTAATTATTCCTTTTCCACTACCACTAGTACGTACATCCACAGTCTCCCTTTCAAGTCGCTATTCATTTCTCGTCGATAGCACTGCTTGAACTTCCCGCATGTTTAGCCACTGGAGTGACCTTGAGGAGCTTAAGATCATTGTCTCCCAGAACACTCGCTATGTATAATGTATGCTCCATCTGTCTGACATGGGTGATGATGTGGGGGATAATAGCTATTCAGACTAGGCTTAGTGAGTTTGTGTCCCGTGCCGCTATCATCGCACTGTTTGCTTTGTGATGGTGACTAAGCACTCCTTGCTTGGCTGTTGCCCCCGGCAGGCTTAACTAGTGTTGACACCCCCCACCCACAGCAACTAGCACTATGACAGACTATCTAACATTGATATTGTGGCGTCATTTGTATATACAGTGGAATATATGAGTTAGCATCAATAGTGTTCACCAGCTTGTATACCCTGCCCCCATAGCAGTAACACCAGAGATAGTACTGTTCATGTAGCAGTATACCCTTACAGTAAAGGGTGAAAGCAACAATGCCTTCCCTTTACACTAGCAAAGTAACCATAACAAGTAAAAGTGAAGCCTTGTAAATGATATAGATAGGTATATAACAATGCCCACTAGCTATAAAGCAATAGTATACCTTCACTTTACAACAACAGGTGGCCATAAGAAATATGAAAGAGAGCCAAGTGATTGAAATAAAGAACAGACTCTTGCAGCTTCCCTCATTTTCTTGTATTCCTCTGCACTCGGTAGTTACAAAGCAACAGTATACCTTCACAAACCAGAGGACCAGGGTTCGATTCCCCGGCCAGGTGGAGATATTTGGGTGTGTCTCCTTTCACCTGTAGCCCCTGTTCATCTAGCAGTGAGTAGGTACGGAATGTAAATCGAGTTGTGACCTTGTTGTCCTGGTGTGTAGTGTGCCTGGTCTCAGGCCTATCTGAAGATTGGAAATAATGAGCTCTGAGCTCGTTCTGTAGGGTAACGTCTGGCTGTCTCATCAGAGACTGCAGTAGATCAAACGGTGAAACTTTACAACAATAGGTGGCCTTAACAAATATAAAAGAAGCCAAGTGATTAAAAATAAAGAACAATGACTTGCAAGCTTCCCTCATTTGGTTATGTTCTTACGCACTCAGTAATTATAAAGTGATGGTACCTTCACTTTACAACAACAAACACCACTTACCTTGTTTCCATACAGGTGACCAGCAACATGAGCAACCAGGTGCCTGCCCTCACCAAGCCCGCCCCAGCCTTCAGTGGCACGGCAGTAGTGAATGGGCAGTTCAAGGACATCTCCCTGAAGGATTACAATGGGAAGTACCTGGTTCTCTTCTTCTACCCTCTTGACTTCACCTTCGTCTGCCCCACGGAAATCATCGCCTTCTCTGAGCGTGCCGAGGAGTTCCGCAAGATTGGGTGTGAGGTCGTTGCCTGCTCCACCGACTCCCACTTCTCTCATCTTGCCTGGTGTGTTGACTTGCTGCACTGTTCTGTAGGGAAGGATGCAGGATTGATGCACTAAAGGAAAGGAATGATGAAATAGTAGAGAATAAAATAAAAGTAATAATTGATACTGCAGTGGCTAAAGGAAAGGAATAATAAAATAGAAAAAAAAATTCATAATTGATGCACTAAGGGGAAGGAATGATGAAATGGTAGAGGATAAAAATAAAACATGATTGATGAAATAGTAGACTGAAAATAATGATTGATACTGTACTGGCTAAAGGAATGATAAAATAAGAATAAAAAATATGATTGATAGACTAAGGGGAAGGAATGCAGAAATAGAGAATAAAAAACATGATTAATACACTGCAGTGGTTAAGGGAAAAGAATAATAAAATAGTGGAGAAAGAGAAAATGATGGATAAAATGCTGTCAGTGAAAGGTGTTCAAGTCATTAGGGACCTTTAAAGAAAGACTAGACAAACTTAAGGATAGCAATGACAGGTGGAACAGTCTCATGCACACCTGACAACTTCATGCATCAACCCTTGTATTCTTATGGTAGATGTTAGTGCTGATGTGATAGGAAGCTTTTAGGTGTATGGATGGAAATGATAGGTAGACAATATTCACACGAGTTTCCTCCACCAATCCTTTATGTTCGTGCTGCAACCATGGCTTGTATTCTCAAACACTTCTGTGCTACACCACCTCTATTTCAAAAGGCTTTATTTAAGTTTATAGTTTTTTTTTTTTTTTATTATTATTTTTTTTTTTATGGTTCTAGATGTGATAAGACATCTACATTATTAACTGTAGAAACACTCTTGAAAACCTCACTAATCATCTCTGTGGCCTTGGAAGAGAGAGCAAAGCATTTCTGAAAACACCCTTGACATTTATTCCAGGGTGAACACTCCACGCAAGGATGGTGGCTTGGGACAGATGAACATTCCCCTCCTGGCAGACAAGTCCATGGAGATCTCAAAGGCCTATGGTGTGCTGAAGGACGACGCCGGCCTGTCCTTCCGAGGGCTCTTCATCATTGACGACCACCAGAACCTACGACAGGTGTGTGGGTGGGAGTGCAAGTTCTTTTATCTTTTGTGTTCTGAGTTGGAACCTTTTCTTTCATAGACAGTGTATATAACAAAGGCTTGCAAGTTCTCTTATGTTGTGTTGCTCTGAGTTGGAACTTTTTCTTCCATAGACAGTGTTTATAACAAAGGCTAACAAGTTCTTTCTCCTCATCACCGAGGAGATTGAAGATAACGACATGCATAACACCAATTCCAATCAGTGCAGATAGTGATCAGCATGTATGCTTTTCCAGAATTTCTATTATAGAAACTCATTTGTTTTGTTCTCATTTTGTTCCCTTTCAGATCACCATCAATGATTTGCCTGTTGGCCGCGATGTTGACGAGACTCTGCGTTTGGTCCAAGCCTTCCAGTTTGTCGACAAGCACGGAGAAGGTGTGTTTTTGTATCATTCTTGCATTCTTGAAAATAGGCACATTTTATAGAGATTGCCACATATAATCCTTATTGGTGGGTGCTTGAGACTTCCTGTGTTGTCTTGTGTCCATGTCTCTATATCTTGGCACATTAACATTGTTCTCTCTTTCCTGTCCAGTGTGCCCAGCTGGGTGGAAGCCCGGCAGCAAGTCAATGAAGGCAGACCCTGTTGGCAGCAAGGAGTACTTCAAGGCTGTGAACTGAGCTGCAGCTGTTCAATAATTTGTCTACCTATGTACTCTTGGGATTCCAGAAATGATTAATGATAGCAATGTACTGAATAGTGAATGTCATGAATGAAATTGAGTCTTTTTTGTTAGTTTGTGTTACATGTTAATACTTTTTTTTTTGTACAAAAGAGTTTGAGTAATCAAAAATACAGTTAGTTATGAATGTTTGAAATGAAATATATTTTTTGTCATGTTCTTATCACATGGTCAGTACTTTTATGTATGGCACTATTTTTTTTTTCTTCAATTCCAATTATGTGTTATTGCTTTAATGCCAAAATTAGGCTTCTAAAAAATGTGTAATGTAGACTTTCTTTTACATTAATAACGGAACTAAACTGTGTCAAATCATTCAAAACAATGTATCTGATTTATCTTTACATTATTTTTTTCCTGTCATTATAAGGTCAGTAGTTTTTTGCAGGATATTTCAGGTCAGTAACTTGTGTAGCGTTAAATGTTTTCCTTGTTTTGCTTTAGGAGTCACTATGATTACTGAGAACAGATGGAGCAGCAGCTATGAAGTGAGGCTATGATGGAACATTGTGTTTCCAGGTGCAGCTAATTAAGTGAATGATCTCTGCGGAAATTAACAATAAAGTGTAGAATTGTCTAGTGCTCTTTTCCTCCCCTTTAAAGAAAGAATTGTTGGATTCTGTCGTTTGAAAAATCTGGGAATCTTTTCTCCAGTTGTGTGTTAGAAATTGTAATCTCCAATTGTTCGAAATCCAATCTTCTCTTCCATTCTTTGAAATCCTTACCTTCTCTCTATAAAGAAGATAGTTGTTTTAAACCACAATCTTCTCTCCAGTTCTGTTTGAAATCCAATCTTCTGTTTGAAATCCCAATCTACTCTAGTTCAGAATTCAGGGTGTTTGAAGTCCCTTGTTTTTCCTTTCATATAAGAACAAATACTCTATTTAATACACTCAAGACTAATCAAGAGCTAATGAATGTTTATTTAATATAGTCTTTCCATCACAGACCATTAACTTTACTATCTTATATACACAGCCATCTCTCTCCTAGTACTTTGCCATAGCACCATATGACCACTGATATCTGGTGCTTTTCATCCTCATTAACATTTACCCTGCCATATATGTACCAGCTTTAGTACCAAAATCACTTATCGTGCCATATACCAACTGTAGTACCAAAACTAATATTCTCTCAGTTCCAGGTGTTCTAAATCCCTTCTAAATATGGTAAGACCAAGAGCCATTTATGAGAGCTGAGGGCCTTATCATTCAGCAGCGGTGGAATGTTGTGCACTTTATTGAGGGTGATTTACTGATACGCTCCTGTTATCTGCAGTTTATTGCTAAAAATATCAGATACAAATGTAACTCTTTAATCTTATGAAGCTGATAAGGTTGGAAGATAAGGCTATGTTGATGCTTGGATGTGAGGAAATCCTTAAAGAAATTATCCTAACTATTTTGGTATGTCTGGAAATACTTATATATAATATTGTAACATATTTTAATCTTGTGAAGATGATAAAGACATGATATAAGGCTTAGATGTGGGGAAATCCTTAAATAAATCATCTTAACTTTTAAAATAAGAAAAATTTGTCTAAAAATATACTTCACTGAGATATAATTTTGGTCTTGTAAAGGTGAAGAGGGCAAAAGATAAGGTTACATTGATGCTGGGAAGTCTCTTGAACTAATCAGCTAAGTATATTGATAAACAGAACACAAGCAACAGCAATGACTTACCTGATGAAAAAATGCATAGAACATCCTTAAAATAAGATACAGAAATATTAAATTTCATGATGCACCCAAGATTATACCATCAGTAAGTGTATCTTTTCAATCTCCACCCCAAAAACAAAAAAACAGGTTTCTGCAACACCCACAGAAATAAGTTATTCTACACCTAGTACACCCAAAATTAGGTTATACTAGTAACTATTTATTCATTTCTACACCAATAATTAGTATAGGACTGATTCTCCAGTGTTCTACTACACCCAATGTAATTCTAATTCTGCACCTACTACTATACCCTAGATAAGGTTATACTGTTATTTGTTCCTTCTACACCCAAATGAGTGCAAAGTTAGCATATTGTGATCCTACACCTTTCTACTATACCCAAGATAATGCTACATCCTCACAGTACAACCTTAGATAAGATACACACTCGACACAATGCACTTTATCGTCACAACACACACACACATTTCTACCTACAAAAATTACTTCACTCTTCCTACACTTTTTTCCTCTCTCTCTCTCTCTCTCTCTACTTTTCACCTGTGCAAAGTTCATACCTGTTAACTCTTCCCTCCTGTCAGCTAGTAATGTTCCTGAATGGTGTTCCAGCAGCTACTCGGATCCCAACACACACACACACATACACACACACCTGGGATATGAATAAAACATTGGCCATAAGTTTACAGTTTTCATGTCATTTATGGAACGCATCAACAAATATCAAAATGTTCATCATGGTAAGTACTACATGTTTGCATTTTGTATGGCTAGAAAACAAAAACTAATTGAAAAAATACAATCTTTTATCTGAAAATCTTGAGATCCAACACTCTTTTTTAGTTACAAACTTTGTAATAAAAAATAAGTAAATAAGGTAAATAAAAGGAGAAAATCTAATATCTTATCTGAAATTCTTGCAATCGCACACTCTCTATAAAAATATGCAAACTAAGCATCATGACATTCCAACACTTTGAGATCCCCTTAGAATAGATTTCAAGTGTTTATCTAATCATATCACCTGCAGAGACAAGATTGCATACCTTTACCTGAAAAAAACAAATATTCAACAACTTCATCTAAAATACTGAGTACCGATAATGTCCAAACACTTTATAATCACACCAGTAGTACAATAAATTCCACGCCTTTACTTAATCCTCTCATCTCTCAGATAAAAGATTGCATACCTTTACTGCTACAAAACCAGTAATAATGACAAATAAACCTTCCACACTTAGGTAGCATAGCAAAGTCCCACACAGGAGAACAAATGCTTGGATACTTCAAGATATTTACACTTGTTTTATACCCTGCTGAGTTTGTATCTTGAACTGATAGCTTATATCCTTCCTCCAGTGCTCTAGCCAGCTATGTCTTAGCCTACAATGTCTTCCTGCAGTGATCTTAGTGTATTTTTCCAAACAACACTGTGAAACCTTTTTTCAGCACTCAATCTAGTTGTATTTTACTCTACAGCAATGCATATTCCTCCTGCAGGGCTCTATCTATGTCTTGGTCTAAACTGCGCTATTGTTTTCCTGCAGTGATCTTAGTGTATCTTTTTAAACATTGTGCCCTTTCTTCAGCACTTCATCTACTTATATTTTACTCTACAGCACTGCACACTCCTTCAGTGCTCTATCTGTTTTGGTCTATATTGCTATATTGTCTTCCAGCAGTGATCTTATTGTTATCTTTCCAACAACACTGAGATCTTTCTTCAGCACTTCATCTAGTTGTATTTTGATCTACACTGTATCTCTGTTCTCCCGTTATCTATCTATTCACTCTGCAGGTCTTTGCTTATCCTTGCGTCTATCTATCAATGCAAGTTTCTAAGGGAATGACAGCAACTGAAGCCTGAATCCACTACAATTTTAGGAGCTTCATAATTTACAACCTGTACCATAACTTACAACCTATGCCTAATGCCTGACTCTACAGCAACTTAACAACCTGCACTACAGCCTCCAGGACCTAACAACTGCTGCATATCACCGGTAAACTAATGGTAAAGACTGGAGCTCTCTGCCTACTTGTGTGATCCCTGCTGTCCATAACTTATGACTCCTTCAAGAGGGACACTTCAAGACACTTCACAACGGAAATTTAGATTTGATTCAGACTACATCTCTCAGGGACTAATTAATCATTTTTCTCTGACAAACTCTGGAAGGCCTTGGCATAGTATGCCAAGGCCTTCCAGGTGGTAGATGAGCACTTTCAGGATTTTTAGTCAAATTAAATCAATTCATATAACTATTGTCTTACATAAGATAATTTAGCATGGATCAACTGGTGGAAAAGAAATAGATACATCCCTCACATTAAAAATGACTTATGTCCCTTGTTGTTACTTCATTCATGTGTTCTACTGTGAATAAATTGATATTTGCTGGAACTGAAATTTTCTGGAATCAGGTGGTATGCTGGGGCTGTACAGGACCTTCAAGTGGTACTTGCTCAGGATAAGGTTGGGAACCACTGCTCTAGACATGACAAGTGGGAGGCTTAAAGACGCTTCACGATACAATTACAGACTTCATTTCAGATTGTCTCTCTATACAACCAAATTTCCAGTGGGATGCTTTTGAGTCAAGTTTTATGCCCTTAGCCAGAGCGCCATAGAAAAAAAGTAAGATAAAGTACTGAAGAAATAGAAGAATTATAGAAAGAAGGCAAAAGAAGAGAAGTACGAGAAAGAAGGAAGAAGAGGAGGGAAGGAGGAGGAGATAAAGAAAAGAAAATAATCAGAAATACGTTCATCAAGACCCACTAGGATGTTACACCACCACCACCAGCACCAGCTTACAACCTCAGCCTCCAGGTTCACTACAGTTACAACCAAACACTGCATAACATGCCTCTACTAAGCATCCAGACCGACTGCCAAGGTTACGACTCACGTTGAACGTCACTGAACAATCACATAAAAATTTACAACCTGTGACAGAAAACGTAGCACCGACTTACTCACCTCTTAGAACACAAGATAGGACACAGTACACATCCTGCCTCTTTAACTCAACACCTCCACACGCTGCATGCCCAAAGCCAAAACTCACACACGATATCAAAAAGCCTTAGTGGTTACCTAGAAGCCATTTTTCTCTTAAGCCATTAACATCAGTAGCCAATGTTGAGTCACTATGAAGAATACAAATGTTGAAGCTTAAATCAAACAACAAAAACAAGTCATTATCACTAAAGAGGAAACTGATAGAAAAAAGATAAACCAGTGGACTTCTCAGTGATATATGATAAAAATAAAAAGTTTTAGAGTTAATATCAATGTAGAAGCTATTCAAGTTGAACCAAAAAACAATAGTTATTACTAATGAAGAGAGAGCTTATAGAAGATATCCCAGTAAAATTAAAAGGAAGACAGGATGGAAATATAAGGTTCTAGAATTAATATAAAAGCAAGAACCCTTGAGTTAAAACAAATAGAACTCTAATCATTATTATTGAAGTTGGACTGAAATACATACATGTAAAGATATTGTATTGAAAAGAAAAGGAACACAGGATAGAAATATTAGATTTTAACTGTGTCTTCTTCATATATATATATATATATATATATATATATATATATATATATATATATATATATATATATATATATATATATATATATATATATATATATAGATAGTTTGGGAAGAATGTATACCTTTGTGGCACCTAGACCTCCTGTCCCGATGAATGGTGCTACAGTATTCACCATCCACTTCTCGGCCACACTGGAGATGAAAAACATGCATGACAATTAGTTCAATGGATATTATAATGAAAATACAATGGAAAATATGAAAAAAAAAAATGCATAATAGCTGGCAAAACAAAAGTGGTAATGAATATACAAAAAAAAAAAAAAAAATAAATAAATAAATAAAAATGCAAAAATAATCCCCACAAAAATCCATTGATACAAAAAAAGACAACAATAGATGAAAAAGAAAGCAAGAAAACATTAAAAGAATCACACACACACACACACACACACGAGAAATAAACAAATAAACAAACCAACTAAATAACAAATAAACCAACTAAATAAATCAATATTACAAAATTAATGCCACACAACACACACACCAATCATTCCCTGGTGTAGGAGGAATGGTGTGGCAGGCGGCAGCGGTGTCGGTTTGAAAGGGTCTACTTAGGGGGCCTCCAGTTGTCCTTCTCAGCCCTCACAGCGGTCATGGTCTGCACCGGATCTGAGGTCTTGACATGTTCCTGTACGCTGGCCTCCCCCACACGCATGAAAGGGTTGATCTGCTTCTCCTCCGCTGTGACAGTAAGAAATATGTAATGTCACCCTGGGAACACTCAAGCAATGGGATGTTGATTTCCCCCCCCCCTTTTTTTTTTTTTTACATATGAGGGGTAAACTGGTCAACAGCAAAGGAAGAGGAAAGAGTAAAATAAACAAAATGAAAGGTTAACTTATTTGCCAGTCCCCAAACAGAGCTAAAAAAAAAACCAATAAAATAATTAAATAAATAAATAAAGGGTCCACTTATTTGTCATTCCACAAAAAAGTAAATAAATAAATAAATAAAAGACCCACTTATTTGCCAGTCCCCAATAGAAAGACTTACAAAAAATAAAAGGCCCAATTAGTTGCCAGTCCCTATGCAGGTCTGAGGGAGTTTGCCAAGAGAAAAGCAAGGGTAATGAAAAATAGAACTATCTGACCTTAAACTGCTAATGCTAAAAAAAAAAAAAATGTGAGAGATTGTTTCTTCATGGTTGCAGTAAGTGTGATGTTGCTATGTCACTCTTTACATGCTGAAAGAAACAATGGCATGCTGATCTGAAGGGTGACTTATGAAAAATATAACTATAACCTGTCTACAAAAAATGTGACTTTCCCAAGAGTGATAGTTTCTTCCTTCTTGTAGTGTGAAGCAGTTATATCATGCTACAGAGGCTGAAAGAAGCACCAGGATGTTATGAAAAATATAACAATATCTGGTCTTGAACTGTTAAAAATTGTAACTTTCTAATGTATGATTAAGTAGTGAAGACGATAAATAAATCTCAGGTTGACCCAGGAATACTTCACTCCTCTTAGGTTTTGATTCCAATTGTCTACCCATTTACTAAGCAATCATCCATATAACTGCTTCTAAAGGATGACTGTGTGAAGGAATGACTATTTCTCCTTCCCTGTGGTGATAAGTGTGCTGTTGTTAAATTATTCTTTTGGACTCTGCATGAAGCACTGCAATGTTGACCTGAGTGCTGATAGGGTTGAGGATACTGTCAGAGAATACCATCACCACCACTACCGTCACTACCACCACCACCACTCACCAATGCTAGAGGGAACGGATGGCAAATTTTCCTCACGTCTTTTCTTCACCCAGGCAATCTTCTCCTGAATGGCTGTGTTGTTTGGCTCAACATGCAGGCCAAACTTGAGGTTCTGGATGGCATACTCATGGCCACAGTACACAAACTGCAACAAAACATCAAAACACAGTGTCTTACAAAATAATAGTTTAATTAGAGAAATACAACAAAATACCCTACAAAATAGGACTCAGTTGAAGAAAGGAAGAACAAGAGTAGTGAACACAATCTTAAACAAACCATTACAGCACAGTGTCTTATAAAAATACAGCTGTTTAACTAGAAAAATACAAACTAAAATCTCACAAAATTCTGAAAACATTCCCGAAAATAACAACAACTCTCACTTAAACCTGCTAAAAATAACAGTAGGATGCTGAAAGGACACCACCACCAATTTGCAGTCCTATAAGGAAGCTGGACAAGAGGTAGTGTGTGTGTGTGTTCACTCACGGTATGGTCCGGCAAGGCTCCCAGCACCTCAATGAGAGCTCGGTACATCTGTGGCCCATCGCCCTCAAAGAATTTGCCACACCCACCGATGAACAGAGTGTCACCTGAAAGTTGTTGGTGTTTAAAAGCACTGCACTGATAAGCCTCATGAACTGCTGAATAAAGGGAAATCTGAGTAACTTTCTCATAAAACTTCACCCTTTCATTACTGAGTCGCATTTTTACTTTGAGTTTTTGGATGTGATAAGATGATTTTATTGACATTAAGAAGGATTTATGGAAGACTGAAGATTAATGGCCAGTTCTCACTATTTTAATCCCCACATGAGTTTCTGAAGCTGTATAAAGTCATCAAATAGTAAGCAGGATAAAGATGAAGACATGTCATGGTACTAAAGGGAGAGAAAAAAAAAAAAAAAAAAACTTTATCAAACCTGCTGAAAACAATGTACAGGAACGTAACCCATTCGTTAAGCGGGGGTTGCCTGTACAAATCTTACATAAACTGCTAAAAAGACAAGATCAAAATGACTCTTACAAAACTTGGCTGAAAATAAATATAAATGTAACTAACAGACATATGTTAGGATAAAATTTAAAAGTCTCCCTTATAACGATAGGTGGAAACAGACAGGCATGCTTTATAGACCTTATGACCTCTTGTAGCTTCCATACGATAAAGATTACTAGTGCTGAGTCATTAACAGGTCTTAAATGGGACAAATACATGGCTGAGGATGAAAGGTACAAACAGATGGGCATATTTTCAACAGGGACAGCCATGCATAGGCCAAATGACTTCTTGTACCTTCCATTAATAAATATTCTGCCCATCTCTCTAGTACAAGAGTTAACCAGTACTCTCAATCATTCATCCCTTTCTCTGGTACACTCTGGAACTCCCTGCCTGCTTCTGTATTTCCACCTTCCTATGACCTGAACTGAAGAGGGAGGAGGTTTTAAGACAATTATCTTTTTATTTTTTTTAACTCTCTTGAACCTGCTTGGGGACTGGTATCTAAGTGGGCCTTTTCTTTTTATCGTTTTTGGTACCTTTGGCCAAATATTCCCTTACAAAAAAAATCACTGCCTTCAAACAACACAACAAAACAAGAACAGTACCAGTAAACACCACAGGCTTGTGTTCCGGGTCATCTGAGGTCACGTAGTAGCAGATGTGACCCTTGGTGTGACACGGGGTGAAGAGACACTCCACTTTGAGAGAGCCGATTTGGAGTGTGTCGCCGTGACCCACTAATTGAGTCAAGCCTTCTATACGGTCATCCCCTCCAACCACCTTCAGGGGCTGCCCAAAGGTACTGACCAGCTCCTTGTTGCCCCCAGCGTGGTCCCTGACAGGGCAGGGGAGGGGAGGGGAGAATAGAATAGAGTAGAGTAGAGCAGAGCAGAGCAGAGCAGACAAGAGAAGAGAAGAGAAGAGCAGAGCAGAGAAGAGAAGGGAAGAGAAGAGTAAAGCAATGTTAAATATAATAAGGGAATGCAATGGAATGGAATGGGGAGGAGAGAAGAGAAAAAGAGAGAGAGGAGAGGAGAGGAGAGGAGAGGAGAGAAGCAGAGATGAGAAGAGAGAAGAGAAGAGAGGAGAGGAGAGAAGTGGAGATGAAAAGAAAGAAGAGAGGAGAGGAGAGGAGACAAGTGAGTAAATGATTTTGGATGTAGCACCATAAAATCATTCTACATCTTCACAGGGTTTTCATGGTTCTGGTGATTAAATAATGACAAGTCTGTATCTTTGTACCAGTGGTGGTGTGTGGTGAGCACTGTGGTGAGGGACACTCCGGCAGCCTTCACAGCCTCCAGTACAGTCTTGGGCTCCACTGGGTCCACTATTGCTGCCTCCTTGCTCTGCTCATCCATCAGCTGCAAAAAAGGCACACAGGTAGAACTTGTTTTAGTGTTCACTGATGGAGTTTTATGGAAAATTTCAAGAAATGAGACAGAGGTAGGTCCAGGATAAAAATTTGAAGGGGGGCTTACTTTGGGTAGAACTTCAGCCCCCTTAATCCCCCCTCCCTGGATCAGCCACTGCTACTAATACATTATCTACACACCAGAAAACATTGAAAATTACGGTAAATATTGGACATTTTCTTGCTTGCCCTCAACTCTTCACACTACTAGTTTATTCTTCGGCATCTAGAAACATTCGCAGTCACTTTGAAAACCTTGTATAATATGCTAAATATGACAGAGACCAACACAACTTTTCTTCTCTTCCCCTATTTCTCCTACCTTTCTCCTACTACCACTACTAGTACACACCTGTGCCTAGAAATGCTCGCAGACACCTTAAGATCCTTGTACATTATGGTAAATATGACGATGTTCCCATATTTAAGGGAGATAAAACCCTAACATCTAATTACAGGCCTGTCAGCTTAACCTTAATTGTAGGTAAATTAATGGAATCAATAATAACAAAAAACATTAGTGAACACCTGGACAAACACGGCTTGAGAAATCAAACACAACACGGATTTACGAAGGAAAAGTCGTGCCTTACAAACTTGTTGAGTTTTTATAGTAGCTAAGGTTTGTGAGGCTGCAGATAAGGGTGATAATTATGACATTCTATACTTAGATTTCAGTAAAGCCTCTGACAAGGTACCTCACCAGAGGCAATTGAGAAAGGATACAGCCCATGGTATAGAGGGTAAAATATTAGGCTGGATTAAAGCGTGGTTAGACGACAGGCAACAGAGGGTAGCAATTAATGGATCTAATTCCTATATGGGTGAAGTAATTAGTGGGGTGCCACAGGACTCAGTTTTAGGGCCATTACTATTTTTGATATATATTAATGACTTGGATAGTGGAATTAGCAGTGACATTAGCAAATTTGCAGACAACACGAAGAGAAGTAGATTAATCAGGTCTGATTTGAATGCCATTGCCTTGCAGGCAGATTTAGATAGGGTGAAAGAATGGACAGATAAATGGCAAATGCAATTCAATGTTAACAAGTGCAGGATACTGAGTGTAGGTAGAGATAACCTACACAATAGGTACATTATAAATAATGAGGCATTAGGCAGTTCCAAGTATGAGAAAGATTTAGGAGTCATAGTTAGCTCCGATCTCGGTCCAAGGAAACAATGTATTGAGGCCAGGAATAAGGCAAATAGAGTACTAGGATTCATTTTTAGTATTAGAAGCAGAAGTCCCAAAGAAATACTAAGACTATACTTGGCACTGGTCAGACCACATCCTGACTATGCAGTACAATTCTGGTCCCCACAGTATAGGAAGGATATAGACTTATTGGAGTCAGTGCAAAGGAGGATGACTAAAAAGATACAGGGAATGAGATATTCCCTATGCAGCGAGACTGAAGAAACTCAACCCGCATTTCTTAGAGAGACGTAGGTTAAGAGATCTGATAAAAGCATTTAAGTGGTATAAGGGTTTTAACAAAGGGGACATGAACGAAGTTCTTAGGATTTGTAAAGGGGACAGAACCAGAAATAATGGGTTTAAACTTGAGAAGTTCAGGTTTTGGAGCCAAATGGGAAGAAACTGGTTTTCAAACAGTGGTTGATGAGTGGAATGGACTTGGTAGTCATGCAGTCAGGACTGAATTAATAGGGAACTTTAAAAGAATGTTAGATAAGTTCATGGATGGGGAGGACAGATGGAATTAGGTAGCTTTAAGGGGACCGTCTGGTGAAGTTTTTGAAAAATAAAAAAGAGAGGTACGTGGCTAATTTTTTTTTTTTTTTTTTGCTGATAGATGTTTATTACACGATGTTAGTTTTGTAGTTATAAGCGAACTGACCCACAAATAACTACGTGAAAAATAAAAAATCTATTTAAAAAATATATTTTTTTTTTTCCTATAAACTTTGTCACTTTTTTTTTTTTTTTTTTTACATTACAAGGGCACTGGCCAAGGGCAAACAAAGTGTTGGAAAAAAAAAAAATCCCGCTGGTTGCCAGGCCCTGTTGAGAAGAAAGGAGAAAGAGAAAAAACAAAAAAAAATCTAAAAGGAGGGTCCAGTTAACGTAAGAGGTGTCTTGACACTCCTCTTTTGAAAGAGTTTAAGTCATAGGCAGGTGGAAATACAGACACAGGTAGAGAGTTCCAGAGTTTACCAGTGTAGGGAATGAAGGAGTGAAGATACTGGTTAACTCTTGCATTAGGAAGATGGACAGAATAGGGATGAGAAGAAGTAGAGAGTCTTGTGCAGCGAGGCCGCAGGAGGGGGAAGGCATGCAGTTAGCAAGTTCAGAAGAGCAGACAGCATGAAAACAGCGGTAGAAGACAGATAAAGATGCAACATTGCGGCGGTGACTTAAAGAATCAAGACAGTCAGTTAGAGGAGAAGAGTTGATAAGACGAAAAGCTTTAGATTCCACCTTGTTTAGTAAAGCTGTGTGTGGATCCCCCAGACATGAGAGCCATACTCCATACACGGGCGGATAAGGCCCTTGTACAGAGCAAGCAGCTGGGAGGGAGAGAAAATGGACGAAGACGCCATAGGACACCTAACTTCTTGGAAGCTGATTTAGCAAGAGTAGAGATGTGAAATTTCCAGTTTAGATTTTTAGTGAAGGATAGACCGAGTGTGTTTAATGTAGAGGAGAGGGAAGTTGAGTGTTATTGAAGAAGAGAGGATAGTTGTCTGGAAGGTTATGTCGAGTAGATAGTTGTAGAAATTGAGTTTTTGAGGCATTGAACAAAACCAGGTTTTCTCTGCCCCAATCAGAAACAAGTGAAAGATCAGAAGTTAGGCGTCCTATAGCATCTCGCCTTGAGTCATTTAATTGTTGTTGGGTTGGGCGTCTGTTGAACGCTGTTGAATAATGCAGGGTGGTATCATCAGCATAGGAGTGGATAGGGCATTGAGTCAGATTTAGGAGATCATTGATGAATAATAGAAAGAGAGTGGGTGATAGGACAGAACCCTGTGGAACACCACTGTTGATAGTTTTAGGGAAGAACAGTGACCGTCTACTACAGCAGCAATAGAACGATCGGAAAGGAAACTGGAGATGAAGGTACAGAGAGAAGGATAGAATCCGTAGGAGGGTAGTTTAGAAATTAAAGATTTGTGCCAGACTCTATCGAAGGCTTTCGATATGTCAAGGCCGACAGCAAAGGTTTCACCGAAGTCCCTAAAAGAGGATGACCAAGATTCAGTTAGGAAAGTAAGAAGATCACCAGTAGATCTGCCTTTACGGAAACCATACTGGCAATCAGAGAGAAGGTTGTGAGCTGATAGATGCCTCATTATCTTCCTATTAAGGATAGACTCAAAGGCTTTAGAAAGGCAGGAAATCAAAGCTATAGGGCGGTAGTTAGAAGGATTGGAGTGGTCACCTTTTTTAGGGACAGGTTGAATGTGAGCAAACTTCCAGCAAGAAGGATAAATAGAAGTAGAGAGACACAGATGAAAGAGTTTGACCAGGCAGTGAGCGAGTTCGGAAGCACAGTTTTTGAGAACAACAGGAGGGACTCCATCCGGACCGTAAGCCTTCCGAGAATCAAGGCCAGAGAGGGCCAGGAAAACGTCTTTATAAAGAATTTTAATTTTAGGGATGAAGTAGTCAGAGGGTGGAGGAGTAGGAGGAATATGCCCAGAATCATCCAAAGTTGAGTTGGTAGCAAAGGTTTGAGCGAAGAGTTCAGCTTTAGAAAAGAAGAGACAGCTGTAGAGCCATCTGGATGAAGTAAAGGAGGGAAAGACGAAGAAGTAAAGTTGTTAGAGATATTATTGGCTAGATGCCAGAAATCTCGAGAGGAGTTAGAATTGGAAAGACTTTGACATTTTCTATTGATGAAAGAGTTTTTAGTAAGTTGGAGAATAGATTTGGCATGATTACGGGCAGAAATATATAGGGCATGAGTTTCAGCAGTTGGATGGCTACGGAACCGTTTGTGAGCCGCCTCTCTATCATTGACAGCACGAGAACAAGCAGAGTTAAACCAAGGCTTTTTAGCTTTAGGGTTAGAGAAAGTATGAGGAATGTATAGCTCCATGCCAGAGATAATCACCTCTGTTATGCGCTCGGCACAAAGAGAAGGATCTCTGACATGAAAACAATAATCATCCCAAGGGAAATCAGAATAGTACTGCCTTAGTTCCTTCCACTTAGCAGAGTTAAAATGCCAGAAGCACCTCCGCTTAGGCGGGTCCTGAGGCTGCACTGGAGTGATAGAACTGGTAACGGAAATTAGATTGTGGTCGGAGGACATATTTCAATTTTGCCAGTACGGACATGAAGTATGTTGTATACCAAAACTTTTCACCTCAGAATTTAGATTTTTTTTTTTGTTTTGATGGCCATTATGAATTTTTTTTTTCGATTTTTTTTTTATATAAATGTATATTGTGGCACTTAAAAAAAATTCCAAATTCTAGGAGGTGGAAATGTAGCAGCTTCATTGAGCTTCAAAATGATACCTCAAAATTGAAAATCCGTTGAGAAATGTGGGAGAAGATTCGATTTGAATGATAAAAAGTGGAAACTGAGAAAAAGGCAAAAAACCCCAGAGGTGTCATTTTCGTCTTCTTTGACCCTGTACATTTATTTGGGTTGGATATTTCGTGCTCATACACCACCATGTGCATCATATATCCCTTTTAGGCATGTTTAGAATATTCTGTACGGCTCATATGGCACCTGGCCGCCAAAACAATGATTGTGATTAGTCGCTCGAAGGCGAGGGTGTCTCCCATCCATGCATGGTCGGTACAACTTGTAATTTCCACTTGCACCGTTTGTTTAGATATTGTAAGGCAAAAAAGGTAGATAAAATAGGCTGGATTGTGGCTTGCAAGGTGTGAAATAACGGGCGAGATACTCAATAGATCCTCCTCCCATCGCAGTCACATGGACACTGAAATGGAAGGGGAGAGGGTGTGTTCCTGTGTACGCCATAGTACTAAGTTGCCAGCGCCCACCTTTCCTTTCTTTCCG
This sequence comes from Portunus trituberculatus, assembly GCF_017591435.1. NCBI lineage: Eukaryota > Metazoa > Arthropoda > Malacostraca > Decapoda > Portunidae > Portunus > Portunus trituberculatus. The sequence continues at coordinate 5,172,425 of NC_059288.1, forward strand.
TGCTTATCATCATCATTTATGGTACAGAGTGGGGAGGGGAGAAGCCCGGGCTGCGGTCGGCGTGACAGGGGCCCTTTAAAGTTTAAATACCCCACGTATTTTAGCGTATTTCCCCAAAATACTCCATCACTATGTTGCCATATGTTTGGGGATGCTTTGGTGGTGTTTTGGGGATTTTCGATATTTTTCAGATTTTTCGATATCATGGCCACCGGACGGTCCCCTTAAGGGGCTATCACACTGGCCTATGATACGCGGAACGCGGGCCATGGTTCTTGGTACGAAACCAGGAACATTATCACACACAAGCTGCCCGCGTTCTTGCTATGCTAGGCAAACGGCCCAGCAACCAAGACCAAGCCTAATCAAAATAAACCAAACAAAAACCATGCCGCTTATATCTTAGCCTGTACTTCGTTCAGAAATTGCATTTGCACTTCCTCTTATTGAAGAAAAATAAAAGAAACTAGAGAAAAACCGAGACGTGCGCGACGGCAACTTTAGAGCCAGAGGTGGTTGCCATGAGCCCAAACTATTGACATGACATGACATAACATTCTTTTTTAGTTTAAATAAAAGGTTTTTTATTACATATATTATGTTTATTTTTTCATTGGGATAGCATACGGAGAACCGGGATAGATATGAAGCCATCCCAACTTTGCTCCGCTAATCCCCGGCAAGTTTCAGCTATCTGGAGGGGATGTTCCTCGTTCCGCGTATCATAGGTCATTGTGATAGCCCCTTTAAACACACAGGGACTGCCTCGTATAGGCCTGGCGGCCTCTTGCCACTTCCCTCTTTTCTTATGTTCTAAAAAGAGCCAGGCAGCGACTTTTCTCCTCGTCCTCTATCTTTTCTTCCTTCCTCCTCTTCCCACTCCTGCACCTACAAACACTCGTTGACACCTCAAAATATTGTACATTACACTAAATATGGCGGAGAGAGACTGGCATGCTTTCCTCCACCTCTCTTCTTCTATTTTTCCTTCCTTACTATTTTTCTCCTCCCTCCTCCTCACACTCCTGTTACCACTACTAGTACACACCTGCGTCGAGAAACACTCTCAGAGATCATGGAAAACCTTATGCTAAATCTGGCGGAGAGCCAACTGGCCGGGTCGGGGCCGGGGAGCGCTCGGTCTGATGACGTCACGGGCTACGGGGTCCATGCGCACGGCTTTCCCGGCAAGGAGCTCGTGACGTCACAAGTCTCGTAAAATACGTGCCTAATTCATTTTGAAAATCGAATTTTTAAATACTGCACACAGACTGGATTCCTTTGTATATTTAGATTCCTCATATCTTTTAACTATTACCAATAATAACAAAACACTTTAAGCCTGTGTAGTAGTAAAATGAAAAATAAAAATTAATTTGAAAAAGTTTTATAACACTGATATCATTGAATATAAATTTTGTCTACATATTCGACTCAAACAGGAAGAAAAACCTTTAACAAATCATAAACGATTTTTTGAAGCAATAATATCTCCCCTAGAAACTCTAATAAATAAATTCCTAATCTAGGTTACGAATAAAATGACACCGGAAACCCGACACATACTGAAATCAAAACACCCACAAACCCAACTCTTGTTCCACGCAACACATGTATTGAAAACACTTAACATGTTACTAATCATCATTTAGAAACAATAAAACTCACCTACACCACCGAAATCATTGGTGGGAGAAATATCGGTAAAACAGTGTAACCGATTTGCCCCAGGTGGACCCAATCCAAGATGGCAGCGCCACCAGCGGCGGCCAGATGCCGCTATGCTCACTTTATGACCTTCACCACACGTACACCAGGCGATGGCGGATATATTAGACGGGATAATATGAAAGCACAGGCCGGCAGCTCCATCTAATGGCATGTTTGGCTTGTAATAAATAAAAGGTAAACAGATTACAGCCGATAAATAGGAGCTGCCTCCGGCCTGACCTGACCCTTTGTTTACATCCGGGGTTTTTATTTTCTGCTGGGGGTCATTCACTGATGACTTGTCCTGGAGGTTAGGAAGGGGTGGCTAGGTTCAAAATGACGACTTGTAACCACAAAATGTAGAGTTAAATGCATGTAACCCTTATTTGCTAGTGAAGCCTGACACGGGCCGTCGCGGCGCCCTCCCATGGTCCCGTGGCCACCAACACCGCCCCACTCTCACACCTGCCTTACACCTTCAGGCACGTATATAAAGTTTAGCTTACTTTACCGAGAGGCCACACAACACTTCACAATTAGTTTTCGTCTTCACTGCGTTAAATGTTCACAATAAACCATTTCCTTCTTTCATCTTGCCTGCGTGTTCTGGTCATTTCCACTGCTGTTTGCATATTACTTATCTTTTCTTCGTAGCAGAGAGAATATGGGTTAATTCGTTAAATATTACACACTATCAAGCCACTGTCATGTCAATACAAGGATATACTCCAATATTACTGAGCGCTTGCCTGCATCACACCTTTCCAACACTGCGGCTCACGAAACACTGACCCGACTGACCGGTCACCGCTGGGCGAGGAATCAAGACAGTGTTACCAAAACAAAGGATCCACATCAACGAGTGTAAATAACTATTTATACTCGTTGATCCACATCCTTTATTCTAATTATGTTTTCTCAAATCACCAAAATTTTATATTCAAGGCTGCATGTCAATTATAGACTGACAATACGCAAGAGACAAAGCTTGTGGAAATTCATAAACGATCGTATCTCTATGAAGATTGTCGTACATAACTAGGTTTTCTCTTCCCTACACCTCTCCCCCCTCCTCCTTACTCCCCTCTCTCTCTCTCTCTGTGGCGTATCCAGGATCAAAGTTTAGGGGGCTAACCTGAACTCTGCACTCCTTGGGAGTGGTGGCAAGCCGCTGTAAGCGAAAAGAGCCTCATCAGCTTATAGCGGGTTCCCTGAACCTCACAAGTTCGGAGAAACAATTTTGTGAGCTTCTTTATTTTTTTCATTTAGCTATACAGGTTGAACCCCGATTTAACGGCAAGCTCGGGAATTTGCCGTTGCCGTTAAATCGATTTTGCCGTTAAAGCCGATAAATACTAAAAATATAAGAAAATAATAGAAAATAAAAAGTTAGGTTAGGAGAAAACGAAAATTAATGTTCTTACCATGTACTGGACGCTTCTTCCGCTCAAGAACGCAGGTGTCTTCTTATTTACTACTGTAGGTGAGGAGTTACTGTTGCATGGATGGAGTGGAGGTTGAAGGAACGGCTGCAAGGGTGATATCTTGCTGGCGATCACTGATGTCTGCAGGGTCTGAATGGTTGCTGATGTCAGGTAGGCTGATGTCTGGGGTCTCTGGTGGGGTACTGACTGGTGTAACAGTACTAACTGAAGGGAGACTGGGATTTTACGATGTCTGGAGCAGATGATGGTCCTGGTGCAGATGATGGATGAGGTGAAGGAGTACGCTTGTCACACATAGCCTTGAAAAGATCTTGTAGCTTAGTCTGTTTGAGAAGTTTCGGTTTTCTTTGATGAGAGTGGATTGTATGTTGTACACCTGCATAATCTGTTGTTCTGTGATGCAGGGCCTCTGCTCCAGTGCACAAATCAGTTCTTCACACAACTCGATGGTCCTGTCATGTGAGACTTTTTTCGGGTGTTCATCATCCTGTGTGCTGTTCTCATCATCACTGTCCTCCTCCCTTTGCTCCTTCTTAAATTCTTCTGGGGTGGTTACCATCCTCACTATCTCCTGAGACGTGTAAGCGTGTGCCACAGGACCATCGTCGTCCACGTCTAGCCACTCCTCAACCTTTGGCTCTTTAAAGCCTTCAAGTGCCCCCTCATCTTCGTGGCGTAGTGTCTTGTGGGGCATGCAACGCCAGTACAAAGCAGTCTCATCGGCATTGTAAACTTGTTCTGGACTTAAGTTCTCATCCTTGATAATTTTCTCAAAAACATCAACATACCGCTCAGCATTCTCGTGATCGGCAGACTTAGCCTCACCACAGGTCGTTCCTTCAGAAATGCCATGCCGTTTCTTAAACCGATCTAGCCAACCACTCGACAAATGAAATTCACCTTCAATGTTCAGTAAATCAAAAAATATTTTAGCCTGCTCAAGTATCATGTCACCAGATAACTTAACACCTTCACTGCGTACTTGCGAAACCACTCCATTAAACAAACTTCTAAGTCCTCGTACTTTCCAGGTTTCATATGCTTACGTTTGCTCATTAACTTCTTACTGTCACTGTCAGCAAAATACGTTAAAAGTTGCACTTTCTGTTTCTTTAAGTCGTACACAGTAGAGCGAACCACACCGTACATTTCACACAGCTTACGTACGGGTAAGCCACTATCCAACTTCTTCAATAACTCAACTTTCTGTGCAATAGTCAATGACAAACGCTTTTTCTTTTCACTTGGACCACTTTTTCCAAAGTCTGCAGGCCTTTTCGAAGCCATTTTGCCAAAATATATCACCGAACTAACAAAGACTAGGATGAAAGTAAATGAATACGTCTTCTCTCTATGCTGTCTAGGCGGGAAATAACGCTTGTGGCGGGAAACTGCACGTGGGTTGGAGCGGCACACCAGCGCCGGTACATCGGTGCAGCGGAATCGGTACTAGGCGATGCCAGTAAATGCCGAAATGCCGTTAAAGACAACACTATGTTCCCACCGGAAATTTTTGCCGTTAAACACGGGATTCCGGTAAATCGCGTGCCGTTAAAGCGGGGTTCAACCTGTATGTAGAGCTAAATTTATGTAATAAGAGCAGTAACTAATCTATTATTGATAGGCACCAGGGCCAAAATTGTAGCCTTTCTTACATCCCTACAGGTAAAGACAAAATTCTTGAACTAAAAAAAAATCACAGCAAGTCACAGAATCTGATTTAGCCTTTTCAGAAGGCCTTGTTACGTTAGTGTTCCGTATAGACGTGTTACCTTGCACCACATATTATGTACACCCTTGCTCATTGTAAACAAATATTTTGGGGGCTTCAGTCCCCTCGGCCCCCCAACCACCTCCCTGGATCCGCCCCTGAAATGAAAATAGTTCTGTGTTTTAATTCATTTTCATATTTCCCTCTCCTGAAAGATATCCAGAGTATCAGTGAAAGGGCCATTTTTTTCATTACTAAGATGGACAAAACAAGAAATTGATTGACAAAGCTTTACAGCGAAAGAATCAAAATACCAACTAACTCTGGAAGAAATTAATTGGACAGAGCAATACCATTATACCACACATCATTCATTAGTTAGAGAGACTGACGCACACACTCACCAGGTACATGTAGTTATCCGAGAGTGCGGGGAGGACCTGTATCTTCATGGTGCTGTGTTCAATAGTGGTCTGGGTGCTGTGGAACTTGTCAGACCCCACGCTGTACCACGCGTTGGCTGCCACGAAGCACGGTAGAGTTAGGCAGTGGGAGGGATGGAAGGTACTATACTAATACTGGGAATTGTTGTGTAGTGATTTGAGCATCTAATAAAATACTGAATGAGTGTCTTTGGTATTCAAAAGAATATAATAACGATACTAATAAAAAAAAAGGCTTCATTCATCTCCATAGAAAAAAAATACCCAAAATATGTTATAAATTATGTGCATCTAATTAAATACTGAAGAGTTTTTTGGTAGCAATGATAATGATATAGGTTACTATAAAGAACACTTACGATAATGGTGTCAATAATGATGATAATGGTGATGATGATGACAAAATTAACAATATTAATGATAAAGGTGATCATAACGACAACTACAACAATGATAACAACAGCAATGGTAGTGATGATGATGATGATGATGATGATGATGACACTAGCAATGATAATTACAACAATGGTGGTGACAGTGATGGTGCAGTTTGCCCACCTTTGAAGTAGGCAGCTGAGAGGCTCTGCACAGCCCGTTCTGGTAGAAGAGAGGAGACTAAGCGAAACATTCACCCAGCATCAGATTAACCACACCTGCGGGCAAAACTAACACTAAATTATACGACATCGCATCTTATATTAACTCTGGGGGGCATCAGGGAGTAGTTAGGTTAGGTTTGGTGAGTTAGGATATATATTCACCTTAATTAAATTGTCATGCTAAATTTTAGATGAATTATGTTAAAAATTATCTTTAACTAACTGATAAAAATAAATCTTAGATGAGTGATGCTCAAAATTGTCTTTGATTAACTTATGAAGGTAAATCTTAGGTGAATTATGCTAAAAAAAATCACTTTAATTAACTGACAATCAGAAATTTTTGATAACCTATGCTAAAAATCACTTTCATTAATTGGAAATAGTAAATCTTATGTGTTATGCAAAAATTTCTCTATAATTAACTTATGATGGTAGTTTAGTCTTTGTGGGTGGCTGAGGGAGCATGCTGGGTTAAGTTAGTCAGGTTAGGCTAGAAATTTACACGATATGAAAAAAAATTTGCTTAAAATAATAGTAATATTCCAATATATCAGGAAACAAATCAAATTACAGAATTATCTGCAATATAGGTAAAACCAAATTGACATAGAACATTACATTGTCAGGAAATCATAAACTGTAATGAATGCAACGGTTAATGTTTATAATCGGTCCTTGTCAGTAGTGCATGACACGACTGCATCTTGTGGTAGTATACTCACTGTACTTCACGTTTTTTTTTTCTTTCTTTCTTTTTTTTTTCCACGCTTGGCTATTACAGACTCATATTAATATTTTTGAAAATCACTCTGCACCAAAAAGAGATTCAGATTACATATAGCCTTGGTTTGATTAGTTTTAGGATTGGGTTAACTTAGATTATGTTTGTTTTGGTTTAATTTGTAAGGGGATACCAATAAGACCAAATTTTGCACTTCTTTAAAAAGTCTAAGGAGAAAACTGTCATGCTTGGCAATTTAGGGAGGCGGTGGCGCAGTGAATAAGGTGGTGAGCGTGGGATCGGGCAGACGTCCACGCGTAGGTTCGAATCCCACCACGTACAGCCTTAAAACACTTTGCCATTTGTCGAGTGGTTTAAAGTTACCTACATGTCACCATGATACTCAGGTTACACTCAAGATGAGCTTGGGTGGTGATATGGGCCCTAATAAGGGTACCACTATAAATAAAATTGCCTGCGCTACTAATGGGCAGAAGCTGAACAGCGCTTCCCATACACTCTTCAAGTGTGCCTACAGGCGCTATAGGCCTTACCGTAAAAAAAAAAAAAAAAAAAAAAAAAAAAAAAAAGGACCTCTTCTAATTATTTACCATACTCAAAAATTTTTAAAAAACTCAAAATGAAACTATCCACAAAAAGGAAGAAAAGACAGAAACTAAAGATATTGATCCCATAATGAAGGGAGACTTCAGTACATCCTATGAAAGAATAACACTTGCATGTTTTAGCCTCAAAATAAATGGTAAATGCACTGTAATAACCATGAGTAAGACAATAAACGGCAAATATTTAGAACAAGTCCTTCCCCTCTATCATCACCAATGCCCTCCCGGTTTATGTGCTACTGGGAAGGACCGATTCTAGACATTAACCCCTTCAGTACCATGACATGTCTTTTGCATTCATTCTGCTTATCATTCAGCAATTTTATACAGCTTCAGAAAGTCAAGTGAGAGATTAAAATAGTAAAGACTTGCCATTAATCTTCTGACCTCCACAGACCCTTGCTAATGTCAATAAAATGGGCTAATCGTACACAAATCTCAAGATAAAAATGTCTCCCAGTACTGAAGGAGTTAGCTAATGAATAAGGTAAATTTGCAGTTTCAACCAATATACCCTATTTTATATTTCTTTTTCCTTATGTCTAACAAGCTTGGGGATCTCCTGCAAAAGCGGGGTTTTAGGGTGGGGAAACCAAACCTAACCTAAATTCTGTCCTGAAGTTATTATTAATTTCCGATAGAGTAAAATAGGGTTAGAAATGCTCGTAGAAGTGTGAGCTAGACCGTGAGAAGGTATATGGTAACGTGTGGTGTATTGGTTGAACCTGCAATAATTCCAATAAACAGCAACAAAAATAAGAGAGCAAATAGCCAAAAAAGAACCGGTCTGTAAGTAAAAATAGATAAAAGTCACTTAAATAACCAAATATTTTCCTCTTTTCTCAGCGGCGCCGGGTCAGACACTACCCATTCATAACTTTGATGTATAGCAGAATAAAATGCAATGTCTACCTCATTTCCTGCTATCAATGGGAGTGCTTTGTTATTATCTAGCGTTCTTTCTATTCTACTTACTTTTACGGGAGGAATTCAAAGGTAAAAGTCACCGCGAGTCACTCCTGACACTGCTCTTCCTGTTCGTCCAGTCTTCCTGCCTCTGCTCTTTGTATCTTTCTTTTCAACGGTGCCTCTCTCTCTCTCTCTCTCTCTCTCTTTTTTTTTTCTCTCATGCTCACCTACAGAATTACTCTCTCTCTCTCTCTCTCTCTCTCTCTCTCTCTCTCTCTCTCTCTCTCTAAATCCGCCATCTACCCACTCCTACTAACATACATAAACCCTCTAAGCAAACAACCCCAGAACCACAATAATTTCCCTAAAGATCCCAGGAACCGTCAAACACTCACTTATCCCCTTAAAAAACATTATTAAACACAGTGACCTCCCTTTAAACACTCCAAAAAGTTTTTCACCTTATCAACTCCTCTGTGACTGCCTGTCTTCAACCTCTTCCTCACCACCAGAATGTTGTATCTCTTGCTATCTTCTATTGCTATTTTCATGCAAACTGCTCATCTGATCTTGCTAACTGCATGCCTCCCCTCCTCTTGTGGCTTCGCTGCTCAAGGCTTTCTTCTCCTCTCACCCCTATTCTGTCCAACTCCCTAATACAAGAGATAACCAGTACATTCAATCATTCATACTTTTTTTTTTTTTAGCTATCCCATGTGGGGTTTTCACAGGAATTTATGGGCTAAAGGGGATACTTTTTGGGGTACCTCTTATCTCAAAGCCCATCCGCTAAAAACTGTTGTCCCAAGTGAGGAAGCCCAACCTACACTCGGACCATGAACAGGATTCGAACCTGTGCGCCTGGAGATCCCTCGTACCCCAAAGCACGCATGGTTCCACTGTACCACGGCGGCTTTCTCTGATAAACTCTGTAATTCCCAGCCTACTTCTGTATTTCAAACTTCCTATGACTTGACTTCATTTAAGAGGGAAGTTTCCAGACATTTATCCCTTTCAGACCTGCAAGAGAAATGTAGCAACTTAGTGTGCCTTTTTTTCTTTGCTTTATGTTGTCCTCAACCTGCATTTCCCTCTTACATAAAAGGAGAGAGAGAGAGAGAGAGAGAGAATGAAAACTCCCATGCATTTTTAGTACATGTATTTTTATTTCATCATTTTTTTAACATATTTCATGGATTTTATCTTTCAAAAAACTCAGTTGGAAGTAGTTAAGAATGACATTATGGAGTGAGACACACGAAAGACAATTAATCGTAATAAGCTGAAGTTTTCTTTTTTTTTCACACAAATTTGCAGGTAAAAAAAAAGGAAAAGAAAAAAAGAAAAAGAAAAGTTGAGACGGTTATATAATACTTTCACATAATAAAACGATATACAAGCATACATACATTCAATTTTAAAGGAATCTCAGACAAATAGTTAAAATGTACTGTAGATTTTTTTTTCTGATGTATTTTTTCAAGCAATACATAATTTCCTTTTCACTTGTCAATAACATGTATTCATTTGATCTGATTTAATCTCTATGTATTTCCTAGTTCATCTCCTTTATAAATCTACCCTGATCCCTGTTCTATCATCATCCTGTACTACATTCATACATCAATCAATACAGTGTTTCTTGGTTCGGTCTGGTTTATGATGCCTTTTTTCATTAAGAACTATGTTTTCTCTCTTGTTTCTTTACATCAATAGGTTTTCATTTTAACTGATATCATTTCTTTATCTCTTATTTTCTTTCCTTGTAGCTTTTTCTTCTAACTCAAACCTTTCTTTATAAGATTTGACCTAAATGATTCTCTTTCTCCAATATGTCTGACATCTTATCCATTTGTTCTTTGACTGATAATTTTCTCTTTATTTGCTCTTGTTCTTTCCCTCATTAATTTTTCCTTCCAACAAATAATTTTTTTAGCCTTTTTCAGCAATTTTTGTTTAACCTGTCACAGTCCCTATCTATCTGTTCTTTCATTGATAATTTCTTAATTTTCTCCTGTTTTCTTCCTCTTAAGTTTTCCTTCTATCTCACAAACCAGTTTTATGTTTTTCTTCAGTAATCTCTCATTCTACTCTATTATAAACCCTATCACATATTTTAAGCATCTGCAACACACACCTCAATACATATATATAAACAACACAGCCTTTCTTGCCCTTCTATATATAAAAAAAAAGACAAAATGATAATAATAGTAATAATAATAAAAGTAAGAGTAACAGCTAATGTCCCACATGCTAGCTAGTGGAGCATAGCACTTTATTGCTAACTTCTCTATGTAGCAAGGAAAAAAAAGAACATATACAAAAAACACAATACAAATGATAATACTAGAAATAAAATGAACGAAACTTTTTACAACTTGACTAATGAATGTTTTTTTTTTATATATATATGCTTTTTTTTATTACTCTATTTTCTTGCCTTGACTGAAATGTCTGGAAATTAAGAATGATTGGCTTTATGATGCAATGATAATATGAACAACTACATTATTTCTTCTTTATGTCATCTATATACACAAAAAAATTGTTCCAAGGTTTAACACACAGAATTATGTTCCTGGCAATGTAGAAGCAGCAGTAGTAGTAGTAGTAGTAGTAGTAGTAGTAGTAGTAGTAGTAGTAGTAGTAGTAGTAGTAGTAGTAGTAGTAGAAGTAGAAGTAGTAGTAGTAGTAGTAGTAGTAGTAGTAGTAGTAGTAGTAGTAGTAGTAGTAGTAGTAGTAGTAGTAGTAGTAGTAGTAGTAGTAGTAGTAGTAGTAGTAGTAGTAGTAGTAGTAGTAGTAAGAGTAGTAATAACAGCCTAAGTAGTACTGCAATTGTAGGAATAGTAGTAGTAATAGTAGTAGTCTGAATAGTAGCAGTAGTAACAATCTATTTACCATGTATCAAAAGCGCCTGCAGAAATTCTTCCCATTGTTGACATGCATTCAGGCAGCGCGTGGCCGAGCCGCAGTGGTGAGAGAGGGACAGACTAAGTGACATTTCTGACTCCAAAACACACACATGACTTCTGGACCGACAGTGAATGCACATGAACAAAGGGACAATGCAGTGGACAGAAGTATTCTTACGTAGTAGTACATTGCCAAAACGTCTGTCAATAAACGCCGCAACCTCCCAAGGCGTTTACAAGACACCCTTGGCAGATCCTCTCTTGATGCAATGCTTTGAGACTAAACCATAAGACTGATTTGAGAGAGAGAGAGAGAGTGAGACGGGTAATCCATCTCGCCTCGTACTTTTAGCCTTAGAGTCAAGGTAGGATTAGTTCGGCTCAGTCTAAGGAGATGTAACAGTGAATGCTGGCTGGCTTCCTCCTTCCTCCCTGCTGCTTCACATATCAGCCTCACATCAGCTTCCCTGCTTCCCTCCTCTGCTGACTCAGTGGGCAGGGGTTGTGCCTCTGCTTGAAGGGGATGTGGCGCCTGCTGCTGCTACTGCTGCTGCTGCCTGCTCCAGCGTCTCATCCTGAAACAGAGATAAATAAATTGAGATAGGTTAAGGAATCAGTGTTTTTCCCTACTACACTCCAGCTTAGGCACACCACAGCTGGACACACACCCATAGCTGGCAACACACATGTACCACAGCTGAACACACACATGTACCACACACTCACAGCTGGCCACACATATGTACCACAGCTGACACACACACACATACCATAGCTGACACACACAGCTGACCACACACACATACCATAGCTGGCCACACACATGTACCACAGCTGGCCACACACTCACAGCTGACCACACACACATACCATAGCTGGCCACACACATGTACCACAGCTGGCCACACACACATACCATAGCTGGCCACAAACATGTACCACAGCTGGCCACACACACATACCATAGCTGGCAACACAGATGTACTACAGCTGGTCATACACACTCACAGCTGGCAACACACACTCACAGTTGGCAACACACCATACACAGATGATCACACACACCCACAGTAAGCCCCACACCACACACAGTTGGCCACACATGCCCACACAGCTGGCCACATACATACACACAGCTGGCCACACACCACAGCCCTTTTACAATGAGACCATTCCCTCACAAGTACTCCAGTCACCAGGCCATGACAGATAATAGTCGTAATAATAATAATAATAAAAAATACAATGAAAATAAAAACCATTGATAGCATAATACTAAACGCAGATACCATACTCAATAAACACCTCACCCCTTACATCATGCATTAATATCTAGCCTTCCCAGCCTCGTATAGTGTAAAGTGCCATTGTGCCTCTATTACTGTAGTGACACCCAATACAGAGAAGCTCGGCAGAGGTGCAGAGTTCACCACACTTCACACACACAAGGCAAGGGAAGGACAGATGACAAATGACAGTTTTACATCCAGGCTTAAGGTAATTCATTCACTTTAAAATCCAAATCTTTCCTCTCTTATGATTAACCCCTTCATTACTGGGACACATTTTTTACCTTGAGTTTTGGGTATGATTATATGATTTTATTTAAATTAGGAAAAGTATATGGAGGTCACAAGATTAATGGCCACAGTCTTCACTATTCTAATCCCCAACATGAGTTTCTGAAGCTGTATAAAATTGCCAAATTGTAAGCAGAATGAATATGAAAACAAGTCATAGTACTGAAGGGGCTAAAAGTAATGGAATATTTTGCCATTTACCATTGCCATTTACATATAAAAAGGATAGATCAATAAATACAGTTCTTAAAAATTATACACAAGCCTAAAATCCCAGTTGTCTCTTCCTTCTAGCATCTACCAAAGCTAACACACTACACTGCAATACATATTAAAGCAGCTAACCCAAGTATTTACTAAAGAAACCTTTATCTTGAACTTATTTCCATCATATGTAACTTCTAGCATCTACTGAAGCTTACAAAATACCCAGAAGATAAGGAAAGAAGCTGCAGTGCATATAAGAGCAGCATTACCAAACATTTAAAGAAAGTTATACCATGAACTAATTTCCACCATATACCATTTTTAGCATCTATTGAAGCTTACAAACTAAAAAAAAAAAAAAAAAAAATCCCCGGCAATAAGAAAAGAAGCTGCAATGCATAAAAGAATACCCAATCCTGGCATTTACCGAAGAATATTTTGAGTACTATGTATATCATAAACATCAAAACTTCCACCCTACACCATTTTTGGCATCTACTGAAGCTTACAAACTACAAAAAAAAACAAAAGAAAAGAAATGAAGCAGCAATGCACATCAGGAAAGTTAATTCTGGCGTCTATTGAAGAAAATTTTTATTACTATACATGAAGCTAAAAAATAACCACCCTATGTCATTTCTAGCATCTACTGAAGCTTACAAACTACAAAAAATACCCAAAAGATAAGAAATGAAGCTGCAATGCATATCAGGAGAGCTGGCCCAAGCGTGCACTGGCCGAGAGAGAGACAGGGGGCCGGGAGACACAGTGGCGGGAAACAGAGTGCCGAGATACAGGGGGCCGAGAGACAGGGGGCCGAGGGAGGGTGTGTCTCGGGTGTACAGGTAAGCGCTGACCGTGCCGTGCCTTTACCTGTGTGGCCGGGGAGGTGAGGCCTGGGCTGGGGCTCTGTGGGGTAAGGAAGGAGCATTAGTGGTAGTGGTAGGAGTGTTGTGGTAGTCTTGCTTTTGTTGGTTTTTGTTGCTACTGCTACTACTGGTGGTACTGCTGGTGGTGTTAGTGGTGATGGTGGTAGGAGTGGTTGTGGTGTAGTGTATTTATTGGTTTGTTTGTTTTGTTGTTACTACTCTGCAACTACTACTACTGCTACTACTTCTAATAATAATAATATTAACTAGTACTACTACTACTACTACTACTACTATCATTATTGTTATCATTATTATCATCTTATTACATACTACTACTACTACTACTACCACTACTACTATTACCACTACCAGCACTACTATTACTATTACTACCACTAGGAATACTACTACTACCCCTACTACTATTACTTCTACCACTACTACATTTAATAACAATCACAAAATAATCACAGTAATAATATTAATGTTATTATTCTCTCTCTCTCTCTCTCTCTCTCTCTCTCTCTCTGAAGGTAAAAATTGTCATACAATCAAACAGAAAAGAATATAAACAGGAACTTGAAAATAAAATACATTTCAAAACAATAAAAACAATAACATTAAAAGCAAAAATCTAAGACAACAAACAAGAAACAGGATGAAAAAGGGCTAGAGAGAGAGAGAGAGAGAGAGAGAGAGAGAGAGAGAGAGAGAGAGAGAGAGAGAGAGAGAGAGAGAGAGAGAGAGAGAGAGAGAGAGAGAGAGAGAGAGAGAGAGAGAGAGAGAGAGAGAGAGAGAGAGAGAGAGAGAGAGAGAGAGAGAGAGAGAGAGAGAGAGAGAAAAAAAAGAAAAACTTAATTTAGACCTAAAAACACACAAAAGAAAGGGAAAAGACTTAAAAAAGAAATATAGATAGAGAGAGAAAAGGAGTGAAAAAAGACTTCAAAAAGCAAGAGAGAAAAAAAGAGAAAGAAAAATAGCACAATCTAGACCCAAAAGGGCACATAAGGGAAAGAAAACACTCACTCATAACTCTGCCTGCCCCCCCCAACCCCTCCAAAAAAAAAAAGAGATAGGTAGAGAGAAGAAAGAAAAGGACTGCAAAAAGACCTGAAAAACCCAGAAAGTTGGAGAAAAGAAGGAAATGGAACCTTAACTAGACTAAAGAAAAAAATTCATTTATATCCCAAAAGACCAGAAAAAACTTAGATAAAAGAGTAGATAGAAAAAAAACTGCAAAAAGACAAAAAAAAAAAAAAAAAAAAAACAGATAGAGAGAGAGAAGAGGAAGAAATAAAACCCAATCTAGATGCAAAGGACACACATGAGAAAGAAAGACACTCATTTATACCCCAAAAGACCTGAAAAAATTTAGATGGAGAGAAAGAAAGAAAAAAAAACTGCAAAAAGACCTGAAAGAGATAAATGGATAGAAAGAAGAAAGAAAAGAACCAAATTCAGACCACAAAGACACACAAGAGGAATAAAAAGACCTGAAAAAACTAGATAGGTAGAGAGAGAACAAAGACAAGGACTGCAAAAAGACCTGAAAAAGCCCGATAGATAGAGAGAAAGGGATGGAAGGAACCTTGATCTGAGCCCTTGAGCCCAAACAAGGAACACAGAGAGAGAAGAGACACATACATGAAAGCCTTACTTCTTACCTGTGTGCCTGAGAGGTTTGCCTCAGAGGATGCCTTACTAGTGGAAGTGTTGCAGGGGGAGCCTTGCATCTGTCTCAGGTACTCCTTGTCATCAAATATTTTCTTATCCCCACCACCAGCCTTATGCTGTACATTGTTTAGTGACCCTACTTTACTTGAGGCTTTGTCCCTGAAATCCAACTTTTGGTTCTCAATCTGCAAAATGCAAAGCACAGCATGTGGGGGGGCTACTCCTACCACTGCCCTGGTGATTAACTGGTGAGGCACAGACCCAGGGAGAAGTTAGGTGGGTGTTTGGTGGTGTATAGAGAAACTTGGCCTCTCACTCACTTCCATCTATTATTCTCATCATTTTTGTGGTATTTCATTATTATTATTATTTATTCATTTATTTTATTTATTTACACATCTATTTATTTATTTGTTTCAGTGCTTTGTGTATCTCTGGTTGTGATTTGAATATTTTTCCTTTAGTTTTGAGTCAGTGTTTGGTGTTTCTCAGCATTTTTGTGCATTCTTTGTATCATTTGTGTATTTTTGTGTATTATTTGGATATTATCTATGTATTTTAGTATCTTTTTTTGTGATTTATTAGATCTTTTGTTTGTTCTTTTCTGAATTTGTATGATTTATAATTTGTAATGTTGAGTGATTTGTGCATTGTTTTTAGGTAAGCTGTGCACATTTTTTGGTAATTTGTCCTTTTTTAAGTCTCTAACATCATGACAGTTCCTTCCTTCAGTCTTACATCCTCTCACCTTCTTGAGAGTCTAACACCTTCTAATCAACCCAACAGTCTACCCTTCCTCCAGTCTTGATCAAACCCTCTCACTTTCTCTGACACTCTAATTCATTTTCTTTAGCATTAATTTGGTGACAGTCTGATATTTTGAATGACTTTATTTGCCACTCTCCTTTCTTATTAATACCCTTATTTTCCTAGTCTAATTCCCTATCTTAAATTCTTTCTTTTACTCTGAATATTGATCGTGAAAATTAAGATTAAGTCCCCTGTATCACTTGAGGACCTCCATTAGATCTCTTAGTTACTCTTAAGCTCCCTGTATCACTTGAAGACCTCTATTGAACCCCATCTTAGTCACCCTTAACTCCTTCAGTACTGGGACAAATTTCTACCTTGAGTTTTTGGGTGTGATTAGACAAATCTATTTACATTAGGAAGCATCTATGGAGGTCAGACGATTAATAACAAGAGTGTTCACTATTTTAATCCCCACATAAGTTTTTGAACCTGTATAAAATCACCAAATAGTAACCTGAATGAATATGAAAACATGTCATAGTACTGAAGGTGTTAAGCCCCCTGTATTACTTAAGACCTCCACCAGACCCCCATCTTAATCAGCCTTATGTCCTCTGTACCATTTGAAGACCCCCACCAGAGCCTAACCTAATCTTAGCACCTCAGAGGACTGTAAAAGTGAAGGAACATGCAAATTACAAAGGAAGTGAGTGTTGGTCACTGGTTTGTTACTACTTAACTTCTCCCCTTCACTGTGCTGGTGACATTCTGGTGATAGTGATAGTGGTGAAGTGATAATGGTGAATGACTGGTTTTACTCATGACAACTGCATCAACTTTTGTCTCATTCACTCACTCATTCATCTCTTTCTTTCTTCACTGTTTGAATTAAATTTGTAACTTCAATTTTTATCTTTTATTCATTTTTTATTTGAATCTGTCAGTCTCTCTGTTTTTGTCTCTGTCTATGTCTCTCTCTAACATGTATTCAAATTCAGTTATTCTAAACTAAAAATCTGCCTGTCTGTTTATCTGTCAGTCTGTTTGTCTATACGTCAGCCTCTGCCTCTGTGTCTATATGTCACTCTGTCTATCTAACTTTAAATGCTTTACTCTAACCTTGTTCAAATATATTTCTTAGTAGAACAAAATTTTGCCTGACTATTTATCTGTTTGTCTGCCTTTCTGTTTGCCTGTCTGTCCCCTTGTCTACCAGTCTTCACTTCTCTTCATCTGTTTACCTGTCAGTCAGTCAGTCAGTCAGTCTGTCTGTAATTCTGTTCATCTTTCTGTCTGTCAATCACACACACACACACACACACACACACACACGGCAGCTGTGGGAGGAGAGCAGGTTGGCAAAGAAAAATCAAAACAGTCCAATCCAACACAACAAAATTTGAGTGCGGCATCAAGTCTACAAGGTTGGCACTGACAGCTGCTACCGGCAGCACTGCTGACCCGGCATGACCTGTGCTGGTGGTGGAGGTCAGGTCACTGCTCTCATGCTGACCTGTCATTACATGCCCTCACCGCTGCCCTCTTGTCTTGTTCTCTCACCGTCACCAGTGTTGCGTCCAGGTTTGGGTTACTTTGTGTGTGTGAGTTTTTTTTTTTTTTTTTCCTTTCTCTCTTTTTTGCAAAATTTCTGGTAAATTTTTTTGTGGATAATTTCTTTGGTTTACTTTTTGTATTAATCTTTTGAAT
This sequence comes from Portunus trituberculatus, assembly GCF_017591435.1. NCBI lineage: Eukaryota > Metazoa > Arthropoda > Malacostraca > Decapoda > Portunidae > Portunus > Portunus trituberculatus. Next base: position 5,190,300 of record NC_059288.1, read on the forward strand.
AAATATTTTTTTCTAAAATTTTTCAAAATAAGTGTTTTTGGGGAGCATTTTTTTTTTCATTCATTTTTTTTTACTATTATGGTAATCTTTTCTAATAATTCATTAACTGACTTTCTGGTAAACATTTTGCCTAAATTCCTATAATTTTTCATTCTTAGCATGTAAACTTTTCACACTTTTCCATAACCTTATGATTCTTCCAGGCAACAGCTTTTCAGAAATTCATCTCCGTAACCCTTCTTGACATTCCTTTCATAAACCTCCAAATAAACCCTTTTAGACTCACAAATCTCACTAAAAACCACAACACTCACTAACATACTAAACCTACCAACTGAATCATAAACCTTCCTCAAACCACAAGATAAACCTAACATGAACTCTTTTAAATAAATACAAAATCTTTAAAACCAAACCCCAAACGCACACACACACACACACCGCGTAGTGTAGTGGTTAGCACACTCAACTCACAACCAAGAAGGCCTGGGTTCGACTTCCGGGCACAGCGAGGCAAATGGACAAGCCTCTTAATGTGTAGCCCCTGTTCACTGTTCACCTAGCAGCAAGTAGGTACCAGATGTAATTTGAGGGACTGTGGCCTCGCTGTCCCTCTGTGTGGAGTGTGGTGTGGTCTCAGTCCTACTTGAAGATCAGTCTATGAGCTCTGAGCTTGCTCCATAATGGGAATGCTGGTTGGGTGACCAGTAAGTGACTGTGGTGAATAATGCACACACACATACACACACAAACACATTTCAACACTGGTGGGGAGAGACAAGAGAGCATGGCAGGGATACAACACTGAGTAAACCTGTCACTTGAAGTCTGAGAGAGTGCAATGAGTGGGGTTCAGGTTCATCACAGGCTACCAGGTGCTCTAGAGTTGTGGGGCCCTTGGTGAAGCCCCTGACAGACACGACAGTCACACTTCAGTACTGTATTGTTGCAGTGCGCTACGAGTGAGCTATTGGCAGCACTGTACCTTCTTGTTACCTCCCAGGACTGCTTGCTGATCCTCTGCTCTCTCCTGCTCTGTTCTATGGCTGTTCTGTGGCTGTTCTCATGCCTTACCTTGTGCTTGTATGTGTGTGTGTGCATGGGTATGTGTGCATGTGTTTGTGTATGTTTGTGTGTGCATGAATAGAGTGATTATTTTCCCTTGTTTCTGTTATTCACCTTTTCTTGTGATTCAGTCTAGGTTTTGCAAAAAAGTCATGAAATCACCTTTGAAAATCACACTATACATAATTCAAGTCTATTAAAATGATCATCGGTATTGTCAAACTACTGATGGAATTCTTAAAACATCCTTGGGGAAAAAAATTATCATTGCCACTATTATTTGTCAAAATAACACTAGCTTTTGTTGAACTATTAAAAAAAAGAAAGAAAAGAAAGAAAAACACCTGTAAAAGTTCAACATCATCTACTACTACCACTTAAACTATCACAAGACCCTTAAAAACATCCTTAAAAATCCCATAACATCCACTACAACTACTAAAACTACCACAACACCCTTAAAACACCCTTAAACACCCAAAAATATCTATACCCATAAAAAACACCTTTAAAATCCCAATAGCATCCACTACAACCACTGAAACTACCACTAGACATTAAAAGACACCCTTAAAGACCCTAATAGATGTCAATACCATAAAAACCCTTAAAATCTCCAATAACATCCACTACAACCCCTTAAACCACAACTAAACCTTAAAAACACCCTTGAAAAAACTAAAACTACCACTAGACCTTTAAAAACAGCCTGAAAAACCCTAATAACATCCACTACAACCACTAAAACTATGACTAGACCCTTAAAACACACTTAAAAAAACAACAGATATATAGACCTATGAAAAACACCCTTAAAAAACATCTTGACTTAAAAACACACCATGAAACCCTGTAAAAAGTAGGGAAAATACACAGCAAAAATACACTTGAGAATCTACAACTCTATGTACCAGCTGGGGTGAATAACAGAGGCAAGGGTAGAGCACTGTATGGAAGACTTGGGCTGGCTACACTGAAGGCCCAACAGTAAAAGCGACAGAGGGTTCCTTGTGAGATCAACTTGACTTACTTTTGTTTCAGACTTTGGGCTCTTCTTCTGCTCTCCGGGTAAGGAATGGGAAGAAGAAAGCATCGTGGGTTCATATGGAGAGAGAAAGCCTGGTAGATTGAGTGTATGAGGGTGTGAGGGTGTGAATGTGAGTGTGCATGTGTGAGTGTGTGTTTCTTTGCTTTATCTGTATTTTTGGGAAATAATGCGTTGAATTGATAAGGTTTCTATGTGTGTGTGTTTGTGTGTTTGTTTTGCTTAGTTGTTGGGTTAAGGGAAGGGAAGTTAGTTTGAGTCTGGGAAATAAATGGTGGTGATGTTTTTGTCAATATTTTTGGGTGAATAATGCATTGATAAGGTGTGTGTGTGTGTGTGTGTGTGTGTGTGTGTGTGTATTTGTGCGTGTTAAGGGTTAAGAGAAGATAAATTAGCTGAGTCTGAGAAAGAAATCCTGATGATGTTTTTTATCTATATTTATAGGGAATTGATAAGGTTTCTGTGTGTATGTTTGTGTGTGTTTCTCCTCACACGACTTATCGTTCATTTGTCGCATCATCATTATTACCACCAATCAAAAACACAATTAAAGTTTTTTTCCCTCTTATCTTACACTAAACTTTTCATTCACACCTCATTCAGAACGTCTGACTGTAGGCAAGAATAGATCGGTGTGTTGGAGAGAGAGGGGCAGTGTTGTCAATCATAATTTAAGCAACAATAAACAATGTAAATATAGAAAGTGATAATCATAAACAAGAAAACCAATAACAATACTTAATAACACTAATAATAACCTTTTTAGTGAAGTGTATGTATGTGAAAAATGATAGAACAAACACTTAAGCACTAATATTAAGACTAAGCCATAACAATGAATAACAACACAAGTAACGCAGAACAATGACACTGACAGTAACAATAGGCCAAAACCTTACCTTGATCTCGCCACCACCTGGTTTGTGTTTGATGTTCTCCTTGGAGCCGATCTTGGACTGTGCGGCAAATTTCAGCTTCTGGCTCTCGATTTTCTTGTCCCCACCGCCGGGCTTGTGGTCCTTGTTGTCCAGGGAGCCAATCTTGCTGGAGACTTTCCATTTAAGCTTCTGCGACTCAATCTGTGGGTTAGGTTAGGTTAAGTTAGGTTAAGTTACATTATGTGTAGGTTAGGTTGGCTTGGGTTGGGTTGGGTTGGGTTGGGTTAGGTTAGGTTAGCTTAGGTTGGGTTGGGTTGGGTTGGGTTAGGCACTCTTCCCTACCTCACTCTTGTTCATTGTCATTGTGGGATATGATAGGTAAAAATGATAGGTAGACATGATAGGAGTACATGATAAGAAAATTATAGATTGACATGATAGGAGAAAAAAAATAGGAGGACATGACAGGAGGTGATAGGAGATGATAGGTAGATTTGATAGGAGAAAGAGATAGGAGGACATGACAGGAAGTGATAGATGATAGATTGACTTGATAGGAGATGTATAGGGAGAGTGAAGGGGGTGTGTAAAGGATAGGTGGTGGTGAAAGAAGGAATAGGAAAGATGAAGGAGAGGTAGGTGTGAAGTACAGGGTAAGGAGGGTGAAAGGAAGGTGAAGGAAGGATTGAAGGAATGATGATATAGAAAGGTGAAGGAGAGGTACAAGGACTGAAGGACAAGGTAAGGAAGGTGAAGGAAGGATTGAAGGAGTGATGGATATAGAAAGGTGAAGGAGAGGTAGAAGGATTGAACGACAAGGTAAGGAAGGTGAAAGAAAGGTGAAGAAAGTTTAGGAGAGAAGTAAGGAACAAGAAAAGATGAATGAAGAATTGATGGAAGGAAATAGAGGTGTTTGTATAGAAAGAAGAGTCTGTTTGTGAGTAGGAAGAAATGTTACTACTACTACTACTACTACTACTACTCCTACTAGCACAATATATAAACAATTACAAGATTACTATTACACCTCACCTGAATGAATAACAAGCTTAACTTCTTTTCCTACCAACACCATCACCACCACCACCACCACCATACCTTTCTGACAAATAGTACAGTGATGGTCCAGTATAGCTATGCCTCCTTATGTTTTTATTATTACTATTTTTCTCCCACTTTGTAATATTGTGTAATGTGTATACTATAGGTTTTGTCAACGTGTGGAAGGAAATAATAGAATAAACAAGGTGTAGCTATACTGAAACATTACCATACATAACTTTACCACCACCACCACCACCACAACAACAACGCACCTTCTTGTCGCCTCCGCCAGGTTGGTAAGCATCGTTCTTGGCGGCAATCCTGCTGGACGCCTTAGAGTAGTCAAGCTTCTTTGATTCAATCTTGATCTTTCCTCCGCCCGGCTTGTATGTGGCGTTGTCCATGCTGCCGATCTTGGACTTGACGGCCTTCAGGTTAGGTGAGGCACTCTTGCCCACCTCGACCTTGTTCATTGGCACTGTGGGAAAGAGAAAGTGTCACTGTTAGGTAAGGGTAGGGTAATCTAGGTTAGGTTAGGTTACATTAGCTTAGGTTAGGTTAGGTACTCCCCATCTCTAGCTCACTAATTGGCATTGTGAAAGAGGAGCAATACTATCTTTATTAGGTTAGGTTAGATTGTATTTGGTTAGGTTAGGTACCCTTCCCCACACATCCACTCCTTTTATAAAACCTCTAGTTGAAGTGACATGTTTAAAGAATGTTTCATGGTTTTAACAAGATTTCTACATTATTAACAGAAGAAACACTCTTGAGAACCCAACTTATCATCTTTGTGGCCTTGGATATTAGTTACAGTGAAGTAACATGAGTTTTATTGCAATTTCTATCTTTGAAGTGAGAAACTAACAAGATTAAATAAACAATCATGAGAACCCACCTAGTCATTTGTGTAGCTTTAGAAAAGTCATGATGAGAAAACACCTTCACTAGAGAATCATTCAAGCTCAAAATAGGGAGACCAACTACAGATGATCCAAAGAAGATCAAAAGAAGACCCAAGAACATAAGAACTTAAAAACATAAGAACATAAGAAAAGAGGGAAGCTGCAAGAGGCTGTTGGGCCTACACATGGCAGTCCCTGTATAAGCAAAAGGTACTTAATTCCACTTATCATCTCGATCCATAAAATTTCTAATCTTCTTTTAAATCTCCCTATTGACTCAGCACTAACACTATGATTACCAAGTCCACTCCATTCATCAACCACTCCATTAGAGTACCAGTTCCTCCCCATTTCTTTCCTAAACCTGAATTTCTCAAGCTTAAACCCATTATTTCAGGTTCTATCCTGGCTACTGATCCTAAGAACTTTGCTCATGTGTCCCTTGTTGTAACCCCTATACCACTCAAATACTTCTATCAGGTCCCCTCTTAACCAACATCTAAGGAAAGCAAAGACTCAATAAAGACACCAAAAAGACCCAGAACACTCAAAAAAAAAAAAAAAAAGGACAGACCTTTACGCTCCAGGGATGGGGCTGACGTGGGGGTGCGGGGCTTGATGGGGGACGGGTCGGAGGAGCGGGGCATCCGCTTCTTGGGGGAACCTCGCGAGCCCTTCGATGGGGACCTGCTGCCTCCATTCTCCTGCTGGGAAGGTGCAAGTTAGGTAGAGAAGGTTATGAGAGTTACAGATGGGAAAATTATGAAGGCTTGGTATTAGATGAGAAATGGAATGATTAGGGTAGGTTAGGTTAGGAAAAGTTCTATTAGGTTAGGTTAGGGAAAGATTGCAGGATGTGTGAAGAAAACAGGAAAGATGGAAATGATGTAAGGAGGGTTATAGGTGTTAAAAAATGGGACTTTAACGATACAAGAGAAGAGAGAAAAGTGTATGAAATGTGAAAGAATAAAGCTACAAGAAAAGGAAGAAAAAGTGAATGAAATGTGGAAGAATAAAGATACAAGAGTAGAAATAAATAGGGTTTGAAATGAGGAAGAGTTAAAAAGGAAGTAGTTAAATTTGGGACTCTAGCAATGAAAGAATTAATCTAGATACAATGAGAATAAAATGACCATATAATTCAAACCTCAAGGAAAAGGGAACAATGAGAGTACTATACCCTCCCTTTAGTTTGGTCAGGACTAGATAATATAATGAAAAATATGTACAATGACCATCTGAACTCAATCTCACAAGACACAATGAAAATACAATGAGGACTTCAATTAGAGTACTGCTTTAGCTTAATCAGGACTACAGGTACAATGAAAATAAAATGAAAATACAATGAGGAAGACAATCTAACCTCATGATACAGGAAACAGGACTAGATGAAAAAACAATGAAAAAAAATAAAATACAATGAGAAATCTAGCCTAACCTCACCATACAGGTAAATGAACAAAATACAATGAAACAATGATGAAAAACACTGAAAATACAATGAGGAATGCAATCAAACCTCATGATACAAGGAACATGACTAAATAGTACAATAAAAACAATGAACATACAATGAGAAATCCTAACTAACCTCACCATATGGGTAATAGAACTAGATACAATGAAAAATACAATGAAAACAATAAAATACAATGAAAATACAATAAAAAATGCAATCCAACCTCACAAAACACGAAACAGGACTAGTTACAATGAAAAGAATGAAAACAATGAAAGTACAATGAAGAATGCAACATAACCTCATGATTATAGGAAATATGACTGAAACAAAAAAAATAAAATGGAAATACAATGAAAATATTGGAGATACAATGAGAATACAGCGATGAATGCAACATAACCTCATGAGTCATGACACAGGAAACAGAACTAGGTACAATGAAAAACAATGCAAAAACAACAAAAATAATGAAGATACAATGAAAATATAATGAAAACAATGAATATAATGAGAATACAATGAAAACTAATGATCATAATGAGAATACAATGACAATATAATGCAAATACGATGAAAATAATGAGAATACAATGAAAAACAACTAAAACAATGAAAAAACAAGGAAAATACAATGGAAACATTATAATGAAACCCACCTTATAATGTGAGAATACAAAGAACACTGGACAATGCAACACTGAAGGCACACTGGCTCACCTTGGCTTGCGTGGTCTCGTCAACCCCGCTATCGTGTCCCTCCTCTGCAAAAAACAATGGAGAGGAACATGTGTCAGCAACTCAATATTGTCAACACTCGTAATGTCAATATCAACCCCACAAGATGCACTAGCAGACACTATCGCTAAGAATATGGATTAAATAGTGTATATACAGTTATCTAAAGGCTATGTATATCTATGCATAAGATCTACACATCTATACATAGGCGTTAAAACAGCAATTTTTCGCCATAGGGTAAAAATATAGACTGGCATGTGTAGTGTCACTGCCATCCTGTTGACTGGGACACTTACTGGCGGGCTGCTGTGGTGGCACTGGCCGGGACAGTGCCAGTGCCTCACACACACCAAGGCAAGGCAGAAAAATGGAAAAAAAATGAAAAACAAGCAGCGTTCGAAGGAAAACACAAGGAAACTTTACCTGTTTGGGTGGTGAACTGACACACACACACACACACAGACACACATAAAGACCAGCTGGTTACAAAATATGGTAAACACACACACACACACACACACACACACACACACACACACACACTAACTGACAGCAAAATATCACTACACACACACACACACTCTCTCTCTCTCTCTCTCTCTCTCTCAGACAGACACACAGACACACACACAGCTGGCGGCTGAGTATGATGGCAGCGTGTAGTGTTTGGGCGAGGAGAGCAACTGAGCGAGGCAGCAGTAGTGGCAGTGGTGGGTCGCTCCCCTAGGCGATGGTGACCTCTATGGGCAGCGTAAGCCAATCACAGACAAGCAGAGGCAGCCAGAGGTCAGGTGGGCAGCTCATTGGTGGCGTAGGGAGGGCCAAAAGTCGGGTCAGCCTGTGTCAGCTTGGGTCAGCCTGTCTATGTGGTTAGGTCACGCAAAATGGACCAGGCCTGTACATGTGTGTGTGTGAGTGTGTTTTAGTGTATATTCTAAGATGATTTCTAGTGTGTTTGGAAGGGTTTATATTTTCTAACTACAGGTGTAAGAAGTTTGCTCTTATGTACGTTATACCACGTGTCTATGATGTGTGACAGTAGCAAGGGTAGAAGGGAAGTGTAGAAGGGGCAAACCATCATTTTATAACCTACTATAGTTGTGGTGCTTGTAGGTAAAAATACGAGGGAATAAATAGATGTAGAATGAACTTAAAAACATCCTTAGACACATTACTTGCATTGAGAAAAGTAAGAGTATACTGAGGAAGTGTAGAAAAGAGAGAGAACGAGACATTGTGTTATATCTATTTGTAATGGTGCTTGTAGGAAATGTAGGAAGGTGTGTAGTGCCACCATACACCCTACCATACACTCTACCAGATGTTGCTTGGGTGTGTTAGGGAGTGTACCACCAGCCTACACTCACACACTACACTGAGGTGCCCAAACGTGTAGCAGACAAGCAAGAACGCACAAATTCTAGATAAACAATCAGCGTTGAGTGAGGAAACAAAACACCCAAAAAAACAGTGCAGGAAAAGAGAAAAAGTGGAAAAAAGTGGAAAAAACAAGACTGCAGTGAGTGAAAGAAGAGAGATCCGTGCATGGAGGCTGAGAGACGGCCATGATCCACGATGCTGAGGGCGAAAAAAGGCCCTAGTGGTGGAAATCTGTCTGTGAGATGGTACAGTACAACATGGTATATCTTGTGTGAGGGGGAGGCCTGGCAAGCACACACACCTCAATCTTGGCTTACTAATGCATATCTTCCTTTAGACCAATGGGATACTGCCTTCCAGGGAGTTTTAGGTGCATTTAGGCCAATAGAGTCAAATTCTGTGTTTTTTTTTTTTTCCATGTAGTGGTGGTGGTGGTGGTGGTGATGGTAGTGGTGGTGGTGGTGGTGGTGGTCGAGGCGGTAAATTTAGTGGCAGTTCTTTGAGTGAGTTTCAGATACTCAGTGTGTTCATGAGGGAATTTTGATTTATTTATTTTTTTTTTATTTCATTTTAGGGGCAATGAATACACAAGATAGCCCAGGGAGTGGTGAGGCAGCCCAGGAGGGAAGGAGGGAGGCAAGGAAGGAAAGAGGCGGCCCTCCTGGGAGCCCAAGGAGAGGAAAAAGAGGAAAAAAAAGCAATAGCTGGAAATTATGCAAGACTGAGAGACGACTTTTGTTGTTTTGGTGTCTCGGAAACTTAGAGAAATGTGAAAGGTTTAGGTTAACGCTAATTGTGAATACTGAAATTGGTTCTATGTTTAATTAAGAAGGTGGATTTTGCTTCATAAAAATACGTGTATAAAATTGAAAATATCAATCAACAAATAGTTAATCATTATTGTTAACTGTAAATATCAAATTGGGTTTACAAAGGATCAGGTAGACTGCCTTTAGTCCTTATTAAATCTTACAGTAGATGAGATAATTTGAAAAGACCAACAATTGAAAAGCAGTGAAATCAAACAAACAGTCTCCGAATAATTATTGACTGTGAAAAAAGCAAAATAAACTTATGTTGGATTTAATAAAGTTCACTGGTTATCATCAAACTCTGCTGTGTTTATGATTAATTAAAAGACATTCGAACAGAAACTAAGAGACGTTTTTCATTCATATAATTAGAAAATATCATGATTTCTCTTTTGCAGATATTCTTTTTTTTTTATTTACAAAAGAAATATTTGGGTAATCTTCATGGTAATTTCATCGCAAGGTATTGAAAACTGTGAGAAAAATGTGTTTGAAATTAATTATGTATAAAGTCACGTTGTTTTGTTATTAGTTCACTCCTATTTGTTAATGGCAAGAGGGAAACAACAGGAGACGAGCAAAACAACAATAATCTCTCTCTCTCTCTCTCTCTCTCTCTCTCTCTCTCTCTCTCTCTCTCTCTACACCTACAGTATCACCACTATATCCACACCACTACACCTCTACATTACTTCAATAGAGACACTACCTATATACAATACACCCAAATACACACACACACACACACACACACACACACACACACACACACACACACACACACACACACACACACACACACACACACACACACATGCACACACACACACACATATATACATACATACATACATACATACACTTCCCTGCATTACCTATTCATTATAAAGATAGTAAATAGTGTTTCTCTAAGCACTGTTCATCACTATTCTATCAACAGTGATGGTGGTGGTGGTGGTGGTGGTGGCAGTTGTCTTCACTAACTTATCTAATAAAATAAATAAATAAATTATAATGATAATGATAATAATAATAATATGCTAACTATATACATACTTTCCATGTGTAAATTAAGTAAGTAATTCTCTCTCTCTCTCTCTCTCTCTCTCTCTCTCTCTCTCTCTCTCTCTCTCTCTCTCTGTCTGTCTACAACACCAATAACAAAAATCTAGTTATATAAACAAACAAATAAGCAAACACACTTGAGAGAGAGAGAGAGAGAGAGAGAGAGAGAGAGAGAGAGAGAGAGAGAGAGAGAGAGAGAGAGAGAGAGAGAGAGGAAAAAAGGGAAAACATTGCCCAGAAAAACTATTAATTTTTCCCTCTTCCCACCTGCTTGTTTTCTCCTTGTTACTTTTCTTCCTCTCTTCACTGTCACTGTCTTCTTTTCCTTCGTTTCTTCCTTCTCTTTCTCTCCCTTTTCCTTGTCTTCTTTATCCTCTTTCTCTTCCTCTTTCTCTTGTGCATCTGCTGGTTTTTCCTCTTCCTCCTCCTCCTTCTCCTTCTCCTCCTTCTTCTCCTCTTCCTCTTCTATTATCCTTTCAGTTGACTTCTCTTCCTCCTCCTCCTCTTCCTCTTCCTTGTCTTCTTTCTGAGTTTCTTCAGTGATTTTCTTCTCTTCTTCTTTTCCTGCGTCTTTTTCATCAATTTCTTCACTTTTGTCTTTTTCTTCAGTGTCCTTCTCTACTTTTTCTTCTTCTTCCTTTACTTCTTCTTCTACTGGGGATGTTGGTGTTTTTACCTCCTTTTCTTCCTTCACTGCAGGTTTTTCTTCCTTCTTTTCTTCCTTCACTGCAGGTTTTTCTTCTTTCTTTTCTTCTTTCTTTTCTTCTTTCACTGCAGTTTTTCTTCTTTCTTTTCTTCCTTCAATGCAGGTTTTTCTTCTTTCTTTTCTTCCTTTTCTTCTTTCACTGCAGGTTTTTCTTCTTTCTTTTCTTCCTTCTTTTCATCTTTCTTTGGTGGTTTTTCTTCCTTCACTTCCTTCTTTTCTTCCTTCACCTCAACCTTTTCTTCTTTCTTTTCTTCCTTCACAGCAGGTTTTTCTTCCTTTTTGTCTTCTTTCTTTTCTTCTTTAACTGGAGATTTTTCTTCTTTCTTTTCTTCCTTCACTTCAACTTTCTCTTCCTTCTTTTCTTCTTTCTTTTCCTCCTTCACTTCAACCTTTTCTTCTTTCTTTTCTTCCTTCACCTCAGCCTTTTCTTCCTTCATCTCAGCCTTTTCTTCCTTCTTTTCTTCTTTCACTTCAGCCTTTTCTTCTTTCTTTTCTTCCTTCACCTCAACTTTTTCCTCTTTCTTTTCTTCTTTCACTTCAGCCTTTTCTTCTTTCTTTTCTTCTTTAACTGGTGATTTTTCTTCCTTCTTTTCTTCCTTCTCTTCAGCTTTTTCTTCCTTCTTTTCTTCTTTCATTTCAACCTTTTCTTCTTTCTTTTCTTCCTTCACAGCAGGTTTGTCTTCCTTTTCTTCTTTCACTGCAACTGTGGGCTTTTCTTTTTCTTCTTTCTTTTCTTCCTTCACTTCAGCCTTTTCTTCTTTCTTTTCTTCCTTCACTTCAGCCTTTTCTTCTTTCTTTTCTTCTTTCACTGCAGGTTTTTCTTCTTTCTTTTCTTCTTTCACTGCTAGTACTTCCTCCTTCTTCTCTTCTTTCTTCTCTTCCTTCACTTCAACCTTTTCTTCCTTCTTTTCTTCTTTCACTTCAACTTTTCTTCCTTCTTTTCTTCTTTTACCTCAACTTTTTCTTCTCTCTTTTCTTCCTTCACTTCCTTCTTTTCTTCCTTCACCTCAGCCTTCTCTTCCTTCTTTTCTTCTTTCACTTCAATCTTTTCCTCTTTCTTTTCTTCCTTTTCATCTTCTTTCTTTTCTTCTTTCATTTCAGGTTTCTCTTCCTTCTTTTCTTTCTTTTCTTCCTTCGCCTCTACCTTTTCTTCTTTCTTTTCTTCTTTCACTGCTACAGCTGGTTTTTCTTCTTTTTCTTCCTTTTTCTCTTCCTTCACCTCAGTTTTCTCTTCCTTCTTTTCTTCCTTCACTTCAACCTTTTCTTCCTTCTTTTCTTCTTTCTTTTCTTCCTTCACTTCCTTCTTTTCTTCTTTCACTGCAGGTTTTTCTTCTTTTTTGTCTTCCTTCACCTCAGCCTTCTCTTCCTTCTTCTCTTCTTTTGTTTCCATCTTTTCTTCCTTCTCTTCCTTCACTGCAGGTTTTTCTTCCTTCTTTTCTTCCTTGCTTTCAACTTTTTCTTCTTTCTTTTCTTCCTTCTTTTCTTCTTTCACCTCAGCCTTCTCTTCCTTCTTCTCTTCTTTCTTTTCTTCCTTCACTGCAGGTTTTTCTTCTTTCTCTTCCTTCTTTTCTTCTTTAACTTCAGCCTTTTCTTCCTTCTTTTCTTCTTTCTTTTCTTCCTTCTCTTCAGGCTTTTCTTCTTTCTTTTCTTCCTTCACTTCTGGTTTCTCTTCCTTCACTGCAGCTTTTTCTTCTTTCTTTTCTTCTTTCACTTCAACCTTCTCTTCTTTCTTTTCTTCTTTCACTATTGGCTTTTCTTCCTTCTTTTCTTCCTTCACTTCAGCCTTCTCTTCCTTCTTTTCTTCCTTTACTTCAACTTTCTCCTCCTTCTTTTCTTCTTTCTTTTCTTCCTTCTCTTCTTTTTTGTCTTCCTTCACCTCAACCTTCTCTTCCTCCTTTTTTTCTTTCACCTCAGCTTTCTCCTCTTTCTTTTCTTCCTTCACTTCTACCTTCTCTTCCTTCTTTTCTTCTTTCTTTTCTTCCTTCACCTCAACCTTCTCTTCCTTCTTTTCTTCTTTTTCTTCCTTTTCTTCTTTCTTTTCTTCCTTCACTTCAGTCTTTTCTTCCCTCGTTTTTTCCTGCCCATTAACCTTTTCTTCCTTTTCTTCCTTCTTTTCTTCCTTCACACACGGCTTTTCTTCCTTCATTTCAACCTTTTCCTCCTTTCCATTGGCTCCTTCTTCCACCTTTTCCTTGTCAACTTTCTCCTCCTTCTTTTCTTCCTTTTCCTCACTTTTATCACCATTCTTCACTGCTTCCTCCTTCCCATTCTTTTCCATCGCCTCCTTCTCACCCTTTTCCGCACTCAAACCTTTGTCTTCTTCCTTCTTCTCCTCTTTCTTTTCCTCCTCTCTTCCATTCACTTTCTCCTCCTTCTCCTCCTCCTTCTTCTTTTCCTCCTTCACTTTTTCACCATTCACATCTTTATCCTCCTCTTTCTTCTCCTCTTTTCCAATCTTTTCCTCCTTGACACTCATCTGCTTTGCCTCTTCTTCCTTCTCGTCTTTCTCCTTCTCCTCATCATCACATTTCTCCTTCTCCTTCTTCCTCTCCCTATCATCACCACCCTCCTCTCCTTTCTCTTTACCTGGGACCTTCATCTCTCCTGAAGCGCCATGGTCGTCCTCGTGGTCGTCGTGGGGTCGTGGCGTCGTCTCATCAATAACAATAGAGACAGGGGACTTGGCACCATCGTCACGCCTCGTTGTCGCTGCCAGAGACTCGTTCTTGACATCCTGAGGTCGTGTTTGCTCAGTAGTCGCCTGCGTGGTCGTCTTCACGCTAACATCCTCCTTGGTAGTCGTTCCTGGCAGTCGTGGGGAGCTGCGCATCACCACATCATCGTTGTCGTCGTGCTCCGGGACACCATTCTGCTCCTGCTTGCCTGGTGTCGTAGTAGCAGTCGTAGTAGTAGTAGTAGTAGTCGTAGCTGGTGCCGCTGGCTTCGTCCCCACACCGTCAGCAGCCTGCACGCAACACCCACACGCAAACACACACAGGCAGGTCAGTTAGGTGTGTGTGTGTGTGTGTGTGTGTGTGTGTGTGTGTGTGTGTGTGTGTGTGTGAGTGATCTTCTATAGCAAATATATCAGATTTGGGATTATATATGGGAGGGAAGGGAGAAGGGAAGGGAAAAAGGGAAAAACAGAGGGAAGGGAATGATGGGAAAGGAAGGTGTGAAAAAGGAAAGCAAAAAAAAAAAAAAAGAAAGAAAGCAAAGGGAGAAGGATGAAGGAATGAAGGAAATAAAGAAACATAACAAAACGAAAAAGTGGAGGAAGGAGAAAAGAAAGAAAGAAAAGAAAAGAGAGATGACAATGAGAAAAAGTTTAAGAGAAAGAGAAAGAAATAAAAAAAAACAAGAGGAAGGAAGAAAGACAAAATGGAGAAGAAAAGAGGGAAGGAATAAGGAAGGAGAAATCTAGATAAGGGAAGAATAAGAGTAAGATAAGGAGATAAGCCATATTCTGGAACACTTTGCTCTCTCACCACGACTGTTTTGCAGAGATGATCAGCAGGATTCTCAAAACTGCTCTTCCACTTAATAATGAGCAATCTTCTTAATCTGCCACTAACAACGTAAATACATCACTAAAATACGTACAACTTTAAACAGAGCATTTTACAAGTCTTTTCCGCAACTGTTAATAAAGAAATCTTATAATTATGTTACTAAAATTATAAAATCATCATTAAAAACACGTGTAATTTCAATTAGAACCATTTGCAAGTAATCTCAAGAGTTTTCCCAAGCTAATGATAAAGAAATCTTGTTAATCTGTCACTAAAACCATAAAAACACAAGGATAAAGCCGTGAATCTCCAACTAGAGGCTTTCAAAGACATTCCCAAGTGTTTCACAGGCTAATAATGTAGAAATCTTGTTAACCTGTCACTAAAGGCTTCAAAAATATTCTCAAGTGTTTCATAAATTAATAAGGTGGAAATCTTCTTAATCTATCACTAAAGCTTTGAGAAAATGCCCACACAGCTTATTCAGAACCTTTTGTAAACAGTTGAGGAGCAGCGGAGAAGTGTTTCAGAGTAAGGTGAGGTGAGGTGAGGGAAGGACACGTCAGATGAGGATAGGTGAGGTGAGGTTAGGTAAGGTAACGTTAGGTAAGGAAAGGAAAGATGAGGTAAGAGAAGGTAAGGTTAGGTGAGGGAGGATAAGGTGAGATGAGGGTAGGTAAGGTGAGGTAAGGTAAGAGAAGGTAAGATAAGGTGAGGGAAGAAAGATATGGTAAGGAAAGGAGAGGTAAGATAAGAAGATAAAGTAAGAAGCGAAGGTAAAGGTAAGGTAAGGTAAAGTGAGGTGAGGGCAGGTGAGGTCAGGTGGACACAGGTGCCTGGTGCCTAATGAGTCTTACCTGAGCAGGCAGTGATTGGGGAGTGTCACCCGCTCGCTTGGCACCTTCACTGTCCATGGCGAAGCTGTAGATCAAAGTGCCCTGTAAACACACACACACACACACACACACACACACACACACACACACACACACACACTATCACTCTCTCTGTAGCATATAAACACGCACACATACCAGTACACACACACACACACACACACACACACACACACACACACACACACACACACACACACACACACACACACACACACACACACACACACACACACACACACACACACACACACACACAAGCATTTATACACACTAATATATGCACATACAAGATACACACATACATACACTCACACGCCCGGTAGCTCAGTGGTTAGAGCACTGGCTTCACAAACCAGAGGACCGGGGTTCGATTCCCCGGCCGGGTGGAGATATTTGGGTGTGTCTCCTTTCACGTGTAGGTGGTGTTCACCTAGCAGTGAGTAGGTACGGGATGTAAATCGAGGAGTTGTGACCTTGTTGTCCTGGTGTGTGGTGTGTGCCTGGTCTCAGGCCTATCCTATCCGAAGATCGGAAATAATGAGCTCTGAGCTCGTTCCGTAGGGTAACGTCTGGCTGTCTCGTCAGAGACTGCAGCAGATCAGATCAAACAGTGAAACTCTCTCTCTCTCTCTCTCTCTCTCTCTCTCTCTCTCTCTCTCTCGTTTGCCATGAGACAATATCAATTTGTGAGAGAGAGGAGGAGGAGGGGAAGAGAAGGAGGAGGAGGAGGAGGAGGAGGGGAAGAGAAGGAGGAGGAGGAGGAGGAGGAAGGAGATAATAATAAGAGTAAGAAAATGCAAGAAGAATTATGAGAGAGAGAGAGAGAGAGAGAGAGAGAGAGAGAGAGAGAGAGAGAGAGAGAGAGAGAGAGAGAGAGAGAGAGAGAGAGAGAGAGAATCAACTAGAATGTGTAAAGTGTATTAAAGAGAACAGACAATATTAAAAAAACACACACTCTCTCTCTCTCTCTCTCTCTCTCTCTCTCTCTCTCTCTCTCTCTCCCTCTCTCAGTAAGTCTTCCGAGCTCAGTCTGGACAGAAGCGGGTCAAGTTGATTGATTTTCGACCATCTCGTCTATTTACCGAAGGTCGCATTTCGCTTATCAAGGTTCCCTCTCGCCAGGAAGCACAAAGGAACACAAAGGAAGAAGGAATATTTGCAGATCTTTTGAGTATGATGCTGTGTGAGGAGGAGGAAGAGGAGGAGGAGGAGGAGGAGGAGGAGGAGGAGGAGGAGGAGGAGGAGGATGAGGATGAGGATGAGGAAGAGGAAGAGGAGGAGGAGGAGGAGGAGGAGGAGGAGGAGGAGGAGGAGGAGGAGGAGGAGGAGGAGGAGGAGGAGGAGGAGGAGGAGGAGGAGGAGGAGGAGGAGTGAGAAGAGAAGGAAAAGATTACTCTCTCTCTCTCTCTCTCTCTCTCTCTCTCTCTCTCTCTCTCTCTCTCTCTTTCATCCTTCTCTTGTTACCTACACACACACACACACACACACACACACACACACACACACACACACACACACACATTTTTTTCTTCCATTTTCCATCCAAGACAAGATTCTGATACAAGTAAATCTAATCAGACTCTCTCTCTCTCTCTCTCTCTCTCTCTCTCTCTCTCTCTCTCTCTCTCTCTCTCTCTCTCTCTCTTATATTCATGCAATCTCAGTTTCGATCCAGAATTATGTATTGTTACGTGGAAAGGCTGGAGTGGGCTGGAGTGGGGTGGAGTGGGCTGGAGTGGGCGTGTGGTCTTGAGGAAGAGATGTGGAGTGTATGGAAGCGTGGAGTGTGTGTGTGTGTGTGTGTGTGTGTGTGTGTGTGTGTGTGTGTGTGTGTGTGTGTGTGTGTGTGTGTGTGTGTGTGTTAGCTTGTTTATTAATGGTTAGTTGATTTTCCTTTCTTTTTCTTCATTTTGCTTTGTTTTTTTTTTCATGAGTTTTTCCTTTTTTTTTCGTTTTGATTAATTTTCTTTTTGTTTTTAAGTTTTCGTTTTTGATTAATTTTCCTTTTCTTTTTTTTTTTTCTTTTTTTGCTTTGTTTGGTTATGAGTTTTTCATTTTTTATTTGTTTAGTTTTCTTTATCTATTTTTTTTTTTTTTTTATTTCTAGACATGTTATTATTGTCATTAACTAATTGGCAAAGTCTTTTATCTTATTGTTCTTTTACGTATTTCAAAACAATAGTGTGATGGTTCCAATATATTCCAGAATAAATTTTGTAGTTAGTTTGGTGAAGTTCAATTAGTTATCTACAGTATTATTTCAAAGTTAAAAAGAGAACATAATTTGCACTTAGTTTTGGCTTCAGTATTATTTCAAAGTTTAAAAATAATACATAATTTTCACTATATATAATCCGTTCAACCAAAGAATCCAGGCCGAAATTGCTAGTTCGGTTGGCAGCCCTGCCCACCCTCGCCGCCACTAAACCTTCCCGACACTTAAATTTTCTTCAAGTACATTTATTTTTCTTCAAGCTATAAACTTGTATATCTATTGAGTTAAGTGAAGAAAAATAAATGTACTTGAAGAAAATTTAAGTGTCGGGAAGGTTTAGTGGCGGCGGGGGTGGGCAGGGCTGCCAACCGAACTAGCAATTTCGGCCTGGATTCTTTGGTTAAACGGACTTTAGTTCTCAAAATAAAATGATAAATAATGTTCTATGTTTTGGCTTCAGTTAGTTCTCTATCGTATTATTTCAAAGGTAAAATGAAAAAAATACATAATTTCTACTGTTTTGGCTATAGTTAGTTCTCTATCGTATTATTTCAAAGTTTACAAAAATACATAATTTTCACTATATTTTAGCTTCAATTAGTTCTCTATCGTATTATTTCAAAGGTAAAATGAAAAAAATACATAATTTCTACTGTTTTGGCTATAGTTAGTTCTCTATCATATTATTTCAAAGTTTAAAAAAATACATAATTTTCACTATATTTTGGCTTCAATTAGTTTTCTATCGTATTATTTCAAAGGTAAAATAAAAAAAAAATACATAATTTCTACTATGTTTTGGCTATAGTTAATTCTCTATCGTATTATTTCAAAGTTAAGATGAAAAGTAACGCATAATTTCTACTATTTTTTTGGCTTCAGTTAATTCTCTATCATATCATTTCAAAGTCAAAATAAAATCATAAATAATTTTCACTATGTTTTGGCTATAGTTATTTATTTCTCTATCGTATCATTTCAAAGTTTAAAAAAATAATATATAATTTCCACTATGTTTTGGCTTCAGTTAATGCCCTATCGTAGTATTTATTTCAAAGGTAAAATAAAAATAATAATATAATAATTACCAGTACCTACAATGCTTCCTTTTGTCACGCGTTGCTATTGTGTTAACTTTTTTGCTATTTACAACTACTTCTGTTTAATTTTCTTACTATTGTGTTCTTTTAAATTCTTTTTCAAGTTGAACAAAGAAAAAATAAGACAATTTATCTTATTTACAATTGTTTTTCAGGCTAATAAACTAAAATTACCGTGTGTGTGTGTG
>NC_059288.1:5211816-5214316 GCF_017591435.1 Portunus trituberculatus
CTTGCTATGCCACGTTTGACTAACACGTGGCCGCAGACACTACAGCAGCCAGCCGCCGCCTTCCTTGTCACCCCTGCCTTACGTAACACACACACACACACACACACACACACACACACACACACACACACACACACACACACACACACACACGTCTCTCAGTCACTTAATCATATCTCATTACCCACAGAATTATAATCTTTTCGCCCTCATTCTTTCCCATTCTCACAACAACACTAATTCTCTCTCTCTCTCCCTTCCGCTTCCTCTCCCTCACGTGGTCAGTCAGTCAAGAAGTAAAGCTCTCTCTCTCTCTTTCTCCATCCCTCTCCCTCTCTCTTACTCTCTCCCTCTCCCTCTCTCTCTCTCTTTCCATCTCGTGCCTCTAGCCGGTAACATTAAGCCATAAGACTGAAGCAAATTTTTCATGTTCATTGACACGCAACCCTAAGTTATTAAATCTTCAGTAACACAACGGGCTGAGAAAAGGCTTATTGTAATCTCCAGACGAAGAGACTCAACCACAAGTGTTAGAAAGACGGACCTCTGTCACGGTAATTCTCGGTACAAAGCAAAGAGGAGGAGGAAGAGGAAGGGAGGAGGAGGGAGTGCAGAAAAGAATGGAAGGGCAAGTGGGAGTGAAGGCAGGTGGCAACTTTACCTGTTGAACTTTGCACAGGTGTATTGGTGGTGGTGGTGGTAGTGGTGGTGGTTGTAGATGTAGTAGCAGAAGAGTTGAAAATGGATAAGGGAAGAAGAGGGAAAAATACAGAGATGTAGAATAGGTAAGAGGAAAAGGAAAAATAGAAGTAGTAGCAACAGTAGTAGTAATAGTAGTAGTAGTAGTAATAGTAGTAGTAGCAGTAGTAGCAGTAGTAGTAGTAGTAGTAGTAGTAGTAGTAGCAGCAGTAGTAGCAGTAGTAGTAGTAGTAGTAGTAGTAGTAGTAGTAGTAGTAGTAGTAGTAGTAGTAGTAGTAGTAGTAGTAGTGATAGCAGATTTTCCCACTGATTACTTTCTCTCTCTCTCTCTCTCTCTCTCTCTCTCTCTCTCTCTCTCTCTCTCTCTCTCATTACCTTTAAAGCAACTTCAATTATTCAACTTCTGATTCCCCTTAGGGCAAAATATTCTTCCTGCCTATAATCGATTTTCATCTCTCTCTCTCTCTCTCTCTCTCTCTCTCTCTCTCTCTCTCTCTCTCTCTCTCTCTCTCTCTCTCTCTCTCTCTCTCTCTCTCTCTCTCTCTCTCTCTCAATCTCAGGTAAGCTAGCAAACCAGGTCACGAAGAGAAGAAGAGGAGGAGGAGGAGGAGGAGGAGGAGGAGGAGGAGGAGGAGGAGGAGGAGGAGGAGGAGGAGGAGGAGGAGGAGGAGGAGGAGGAGGAGGAGGAGAAGAAGGAGAAGGAGGAGCAGGAGGAGAAGGAGGAGGAGGAGGAGGAAAAGGAGGAGGAGGAGGAGGAAAAAAGAAGAGGAGGGAGATAAGGTAGAACAAATTTTGAAATGTATATTCTTTACACGAATAATGCAAACACAGACACACACACACACACACACACACACACACACACACACACACACACACACACACACACACAGGGACTCACCTTGGATCAGCTGATAGATGTAAACAAAAAACAGCTGACGGAAGTAAATAAAAGGTGACAGCATTCCAATACACAACACACCTTACCTTACATCGCAGGTGTGCCTCTTATGTACCTGGCGTTAGTTAATTAGCGTCTTCACTCACCTGTGGAGGGACAAAAATAGACGTGGTTAGTGTTATATATTTAATGAGATCAAATTGGGAACTACTTAAATAAAAAGGTGAAAAAAATTGAAACTCTGTAAATATGGTTAGCGAAGAAATATTTGTCTCACTTACTGATTGACTGACTGACTGACTGATTGACTGATTGACTGGGTAGCTGATTGACTGACTGACTGATTGAAAGACTGAATGACTGACTGACTCACTGACTGACTAACTGATTGAAAGATTGACTGAGTGGTTGACTGACTGACTGACTAACTGACTGACTGACTGACTGACTGACTGACTGATTAAAAGATTGACTGAGTGGATAATTGACTGACTGACTGACTGATTGAAAGATTGACTAAGTGACTGATTGAAAGACTGACTGACTGACTGACTGATTAAAAGATTGATTGAGTGGCTAATTGACTGACTGACTGACTGATTGAAAGATTGACTAGGTGACTGATTGAAAGACTGACTGACTGACTGACTGACTGACTGATTGACTGATCGACTGACTGACTGACTGACTAACTAACTGACTGACTGATTGACTGACTGACTGAAAGACTGACTGACTGCCTGATAACACATATATTACATATCTCTCACCTTCTATCTATCTATCTACCTACCTGCATATCTTATCTACCTACCTGCATATCTATCTATCTATTTATCTGCCTATCTATCTATCTATCTATCTACCTATCTATTTATCTTTCTATCTCCCTATCTATCC